>NC_049223.1:47851546-48151546 GCF_011100685.1 Canis lupus familiaris | reverse complement strand
AGGAGTCAAGCGCAGCTAAGTACGCAAGAAATACAGATTATAATGTCACCACTGAACAGCTTCAAAAATGTGGTTGGCTGATTCCAGATGTTCTGAAAATCCAAACCGCATTTAGGAACCTTGACGGAGCACCCAAAGAGAACAAAGCAGATGGAGTGCCAATCCTACTGAGCATTGCTTGCTTTAGCTTCATTATGTTTTCAAAGAAATTGGTTAATATAATACTACCAAGTCAGTATTTAACCAAGCTACTTTTTTAAAGTGCTTATTCTGTAAGCAAGAAAGGTGTCTTCTCCTCTTGGAAGGACAGATAACTTTCCTCCTCAGTCATTGGGGAACACACACACTGGCCCTACACTTGGCCCCATCCAACTCATCCTCCTCCCTCCAGCAGGGAGCCACCCGTGTCTGCTGTACTTGAGGAACACCAGTGAATCAAAATGTCAGAACCACGTAACAGCACCACCAACACAACACGACTAACATTTATCAGACGCCTCCTGTGTGCCAGACAATGTTCTAAACACGTTCCATACACTAAATAGCTCATCGAATCTTCATAGGAATCCCATAGGAAGTACTAAGGCCATCCTCATTTAACCCAGGAGGGCGCAGAGGTGCGAAGAGGTAACGTAGCCAGAAGCCCACAGTCAATGTGCAGTTTGGAGCCGGAGTTTGAGCCCGGACATCACAAAAGACAAATAAGAGGAGAAAACCCAAGTGTGCAGCTCAGGTCCAGAGGCTTAATGGAAAGTTGGACAGCTCTTGATAAGCAGCAGGGAAAGGCCGATTTCACTGGGGAGCAAAGCAGTCAAAACAGATGAAAGTATAGAAATTTAAAAGGAATAAATAAATAAATAAATAATAAATAAATAAAATGTAATGATAGAAACCAGGGAGGGGACACCTGGGTGGCTCAATGGTTGACCATCTGCCATTTGGCTCAGTGCGTGATCCCGGGGTCCTGGGATCAAGTCCCGCACTGGACTCCCCACAGGGAGCCTGTGTCTCCCTCTGCCTGTGTCTCTGCCTCTCTCTGTGTCTCTCATGAATAAATAAATTAAAAACACACACACACACACACACACACACACAAGGGAAGGTGTCAGGCGAAGGCCACCAAGTGGGCACTGAAAGGCAAACAGGTAAGGGAGGAGGACACGCACCAAGCAGCCAGGCTGGGGGAGCAGCCGAACAAAGTCAGAGAAGCCAATTGGTGATGGGAAGGGTCGTGGGGAGGAAGGGGCATGAGCCTGTGACTATGGATCTGGCACAAGGGATAGGGAATAAACAGAGGAATCCAGGACAGAGAGACAGATTGATAGCCAAGAGGAAGGAACGCAAATGCAGGGGGACAGTTATCTCCACCCTGAAAAAGCAAGAGGCAAGGAAGAGGAAAAAAACGGATCTGAGGGGGGATTTGCATCATTTCTTCTTCAGTGTTATGTCAACCCTTGTGTGATGCCTACCTCAGCTACCCTGCCGAACAGAGAGAGACGAGCTCCCCCCTCACGGCTTCCTCCACGCAATGACGGGCACCACGCCAGCCCTCCCTGTCGCCTGTGCATGGAGCTGGGTGGATGGTTGACTTTCTGCACGTCCTTTGGGTTTGGGGGGGTTCCTGCCAAGGATGAGGTGTGATTTCAGGTGACTAAGCACCATTTGAAAAGGAGAGTCTCCCCTTGAAGAATTAAAGCAGCTATAAGTGGAGAACCACTTATGTCAAGAAGGCCTATGTTCAGGCTTGACAGGTAGAATGTGCTCAATGCATGGTGGTCATGAGGAGGAGGGTGTGTGTCCCCCACTCAAAAAGAGTCAGCTGGTGGAGCACCTGATTCCTGAACTCGGGTTGTAAATTCAAGCCCCATGTTGGGTGTAGAGATTACTTAAAAATAAAATCTTAAAAAAAAATAAATAAAAGTCACTGTCTCCCCACAGGACTAGGACCAAGTCCAGGCACCCAGGCCAGGCTGCAAAAGCTCTCCATTGGCCTAGCCTCCAACTTCTATGTCATTATAACCTTCATCACACAATTAACTCACAATATTACATGCTGGCAGCTTGAGCTCTCCTGAGAAATGCCCCAAAGCCTCTGCAAGAAGATTTAAGAATTAAATTCAGGATTTAGGGGGGGCGTGCATCCCCTTCCTCACAGAGGTAAGTCATGGATCACAGAAGTTTGCCTACCAGTTCAGTCTTTCAGGTCCAGGGGGGCCCAGTGAGGAGCTACCATAAGCTACATCCCAAAGCATTGGTCAACCTCAGATATGTAGAGAAGACAGCGCCGGGTCATTGGTGAACAGCTTTCTGGCCAGGCAGCAGTAGAACAGGAGGGAAACACTGGAGACTTCGAGATTAATGGAACAAGGAAAGAAAGCAAACATCGCATACTTTCAATTGGAAAAATGAAGCCGGAATACTGTGCTTTAAGGTAGACGGCCACAAGCGGTCAGGCTTAAAAATAAGCAGAACAGCACTGTGCCCAGGGCCCGTTTGGCAAAGCCTGGGGAATTCTAGAGCAAGTAAGAAAAAAAATTGCTGTTGACACTGTTTTCCACGTAACTAAGGTTAGAAGCCACTTGGGTCTGTGTTCCAGACACACAGATCTCACTCTCACCAATCCCTCTGATGGCTCTCTGCAAAGATGCTACTTTTATTATATTTGGGTTTTGATGTTTTTGCCCTTCTGGCAGTTTCCTCCCATTTGGAAGCCTTATCCCCATGATTCTAGTCCCAGCTCTGCACAGAGGCTTGTGACACAAACTTGTCTGGCCATCAGAATGCCACCTACACTGGCCACGGGGATTGGTTCAGGGTTGGGTCTGCGGCCCAACAAGAACAAGTAAGATACAACAAGACCTCTGTCGGGCAGCAGGGAAAAGGGAATGTGCTTTTTCCTACTGGAATCTCCATGAATAAAATAACACATACTTGGGACAGTACTAGAAGCCAACACTACGGAAAACAGAGCCAAGAAGTGGCGAGAAAGTGGATTCCTACAACACTGTCTGAGCCCTTAGGTCAAACTGTACCTGAAGCCAGGATCTCCCAACAAGGTCAATCACACTAGCCAATAAACTCCCATTTTTTGAAGCCGGGTTGAATTGGGTTCCATCCTCATCATTGAGAGAGTCACAACCAGTGGAGAAATAGAAGCAGAGGCTCCAATAAACTTCTCTCCTTATCTCTGGGTGGCCCCCAGACTGGGAGGCATACTCTCTTCCCTGTACCTGCCTGGCATGCAAGACCCTGAACTCAAAGGCTGTGCCTTAGTGGAGGGAGAGCTGGTATAGACTCCCTAAGACCCAGGCCACACTTCACCCAGACGTACTAGGAAAATATCCACCCATTTTTGGCCGCAGAGAGGCCTCAGGCAGCCAGGAGGGAGAGCCAGCTGTAGGAAGCCCTCTATATACTTTCTGTCCCATAATCTTCACCGTAGGAGCCCCTCTTGCCCACTGTCCTGTCCTCCAGCTCAGTCCACCATCTCCAGTGGCACTGGTCTCTCTGCTGTCCCCAGACCACATCAAGTGTCCTCCTGACTCCACAGACGGGCTCCTTCCCACCTGGCTTCCCCTACTTCTCCCTGTTTACCCATCTCCCTGGCCCCTACTCCATGACCTGCTCAAACATTTCCATGTCCTCTGGCCACAATACCCCACGCTCGAACTCAGATTCCTTATCTACAAAGTAGGACAGTGATCTGTTGGAGATTTGGCTGTTAAAACATAATTTTGGTAATCACGACAGTAAGACCCAACATTCATGGAGCTCATATATGTCAGGCACTGCCTACGTCCTGTCCACAGTTACCTCATTTAACCCTCCAGCATCCTAAGAAGAAAGATATTGTTCTAAAATACATTTAGGCAACAGAGGCACAGGGAGGTTCAGTAACTTGCCCAGTGTCGCATGACTAGAAGGTGACAGCCGTACTTCCAACCCAAGCAGTTGGGTGCCCGAGCTTTCATTGTGAACTGCTACACTCGGCTGCTCCGATTGGGATCAAGATGAAGCAAGAGCACGGGGTCGAGGAGTGTCAGGATCCTGCCCAAACCTCTTCCACCCTCAACTGTGACTCCCCTCAGAGAAGGAGGCCTACAAGGAACATTGGCAAGATAACTACCCTCCAAATCACTGCTCTATTACGTGGCATCTCGGGATGAGGCCGAGGAAGGAAAGACCGGGTCTGCCCCTTAACACAGGTCCTACCACCAGCCAGCTGCCCAAGCAGGAAACAGGGATAACTGTGCCCCAGGAGCACTCGTGAGGGAAGAGCCAGGGCTGGATCTCCCTCATTGATCACTGACCCAGGGACTAAAATAAAATACCCAACATTCCATTAGCCCTGACAGCCGTGGCTCGTGTCTGTCGTCCTGGCGTAGATATTAGTAATTTCCTAAGTTTGGTTTGGAACTATCACTGGGTTGGTCCCCTGAGCCGCACCTGTATGCCAACTAAGGGTAGGAGAACATCCTAGACTCACCTTTCCTCCTATGACTGCCTCTCTGGTTCATGCTACTGCTACTGCGTGCCTCCCGAAGTTAGAGAGCTGCCATTCCAGTCCTGTAGGGGGGACTTCTCAAGCTCATCTCCAGAAGTTCTGAAATGAGTAAGAGTGGACATTAACTCAGCAAGACGAAAATCAAACTATATTAGTGAGTGTGGCCTGTTATAACAAAGCACCCCTGACGAGGTGGCTGAGGAACAGATGTCACAGCCTGAAGGCCGGGAAGTCCCGGGTCAAGATGCCAGAAGATTTGACCCCCGTGAGAGCCCTCACCCTGGCCTGTAGACAACTGCCTTCTTGTGTCCTCACAAAAATGAACAAGAAAGAGCTCTGGTGTCTCTTTTCTTCTAAGAGCACCTATTCCATCATGGGGGGCCCCCACCTTGAACCTCGTCTAAACCTAGTTACCTCTCAAAGGCTCCACTTCCAAAGATCATCACCTGGTGGCACAGGGGGCGGGAGGGACTTCAACACACAGATCTGGGGAGAACACAAGCATTCAGTCCATAATGCAAACAAAAAAAAATTCACCCCCGTTTCATTACCCTTTTCAAATATGATTTGAAGCAGATATCTCCTTAAATGTCACCAGCTGTCACCAGCTGTCCGTGACCAACCTTTCTAAAACACCAGTCCCCAGCATCAGCCCCTTCAATCCTTGTTCACAGCTTAATCCTCCTCCTTAGCCACACTTTGTGCGTGTGTTTTGATGGTCTCCCCTTGTGAAAATGTCCCATAGCAGCAGTCCCCAGCAGAATCCTGCCTCAAACTTCCAGAAGGAAGCTACTCCCGCTCCTCTTCCCTCCCCTCACACGGCCCTCCATCCTGGGGCTGTGAAGACAAACGTGCGAGTGCATGGGTGGTGCATATAAACTGACCTTCTCAGACCTTCCATGGACCCACACGAAACTCGTTCTGGCCGTAGAGCTGTACGGTCCTTCCTCAGAAAGGGAGTCCTGCTCCCACACGGCAGTGGGGAAATGAAATTTGTCCCAATCCAGTAAACTCAAACCCCAATGGTTTTTTTGTTTTGCTTTGTTTTGTTTTTTTAAGTTACGACTCTTTGAAGATGTTGTCCCCCTCGTGGGTAGATACTCAAATTTCAGGTGCTTCTGCTCTGGCCGACCGTCCAGTTGAGAGCTCCCTGTGGTCAGACTCTAGTCACCACCTGCCTCCGCGGGTCTCCCTGACATCCCCAGAAGGTCCTTGCTGGGCAGCAGTGGCTGCTGACGGAAGCTGAGCGTCACTTCCACGACCAGTGGGTTCAAGCTTGCCCTGGCCTCGCCCAGCCTCCCGCAGAAGGCCATGCCTCCAGAATGACTGGAGCCTCCCGGGACACTTCACCCGGCCCTGCCCTTGGTGGGCGGTGGGAAAGCCTGTCCCCCGCAGGCCCTCGGCCTCTGCTGTCCGGGGAGCCCCACTTCTTCCAGCAGAGGCCGCAGCACAAGGGGACCTGCGGCCCGGCCACAAGTTCCAGCAGCTTCTCTGAACTGCCCCGTGGTTTCATCTTCTCTTGCGCCCCACCGGGTCCTCTGGGGGGTGGGGGTGGGAGTGGGGGTGGGGGTGTCTTTGATCTCAGAGACCCGAAGGGTCATGAAGAGCGGGGGGCACACTTCTCCTCGGTCTCAAGTGGGGCCACGGGGAAGGCATCTCTACGGCGTCGTGGCCCCCGCAGGACGCCGGGGAAGGGGCGTTGGGGCCTGGTTCCAGCCGTTCCTGATGCCGTCCTGCCTGGTTTCCCTAATGGTTTCCCCTGCGGGTCGGCTGCCTGCGGACCTCGGGTTCCCTGCTCCGCGCGGACGCCGGGGCGGGCAGCCCGGCTCCAGGGCTCAGCCTGGCCGGCAGCGCGACCTCGAGCTCGGCTCCTGTGCGGCGCCTCGGCAGACGGGGTCACAGCGCAGCAGGGAAGCCAACCCGGAGCGCGCACGCGAGGATTCCACCGTCAAGGAGGGCGCGGCCCACTCGTCCGGCCTTGCTGGAGTCTGGCTTGGCGGGGGTTTTCTTTCTTTCTCTCTTTTTTTTTTTTTAATTTTTTAATTTTTTATTATTATTTTTTAATCTCTCGGTCTGCTTTTTGGCGGGCACAGACCAGACCTTCCTGGCTTCAGAAGGAAGGCCACTGCCCGCCAGGGGCTCGTGCGTCGGGGGGGCCTCCGCCTCCCGCAGCCCGGGCAGGTCACCTGCCCACGTGACGCCGACCGGGCGGCCGCGGGGCTGCAGGCTCCCGAGCAGGACTCCGTGCGGGCCCAGGGAGCCGCGGGGCGGGGGCCCCTCCCCCTCCCTCCTCCCCCTCCCTCCTCCCCCTCCCCGCTCCCCGGCGTCCCGAGGCCGCAGGGAGGCGCTGGGCCGCACCCGAGGGGAGGGGCCGCGCCCAGAAGGACGGCTCGGGCCCCCGCGAAGCGCCTCCCCTCGGCCGGGAGCAGCCAGGGGAGGGCCCCGGAGGGTCTTAGCGGCCTCCACACGCCCCGTCATCGCGCTCGGCCTTCGAGCCAGAGCGACTGCGCGTGCGTGTGGGGAGGGCGCCCCGCACCGGCCGCGCACTTGGGGGAGGGCCCCGTGACTGGGGGAGGAAGGCCTCGCGATGGAGGGAGGAAGGCCCCGTGACGGAGGAGGAAGGCCTCGCGATGGAGGGAGGAAGGCCCCGTGACAGGGAGGAAGGCCTCATGGTGGAGGGAGGAAGGCCCCGTGACAGGGAGGAAGGCCTCATGGTGGAGGGAGGAAGGCCCCGTGACAGGGAGGAAGGCCTCATGGTGGAGGGAGGAAGGCCGCGGGACGGCGGAGGAGGGCCACGGGGCGAGGGTGGGACGGTCTGCAGGGGGACGGCTGAAGAGCTCGGCCAGATGCGCGGCCGCCTGGTCGTCAGCCCTGAGACCCAGAGCGGATGACGTGGCCTTTGTAAGCCCGAGTTCTAGAAAATGGAGGAAACTCCACTCCTAGGATCTTGGGAGAATCCAGTTGAAGAGGCACCGCCCTCATAATCATTTTCGTTGGTGTTATCTGCCGGGCTGTAATCATGGGTCCGGAGCGAAGAAAGGTGTTCTCGGAGCGATGGGACCGCCTAGTGAGTGACTCGGGAACTTTAGAGAGCCTGACTTTTATATGATTTTTTTTTTTTCAGCAAAAAGAGAAAGTCAGCACATTATTGTACAGCGAGAAGCACAACTTGAGAGAGGACCAGACACTTGCGCTCCCACAAAGCACCGTCTCTGAAGGTGGGTTCTAGGGTGACGACGGCCCTGACGTGTTGGCCCAAGGCTACCCCCCCCCACCCTCACCCTCACCCCCGCCTCTCCCACCAGGGTCAGGTGCGCCCCTGGGTTGGAATCACTGCAAGTTGTGCAGGAGGTGACGTGCGCAATCTGACTGAGAAGACAGGGGAGGGGCAGTGGAAGGGAGGGACAGGGGGGAGGAAAGGGAGGAGGAGGAGAGCTGCCCCGAGCGCTCAGCCGCAGGGGCTGTGGCCACAGCAGGCCACGGGCGGGGAAGAGAACTCTGTCAACGGTCCAGCACCTGCCGGCTCTGTGGTAAAACCAGATCCTCTGTTCTCGAAGAAACCACATGGGGCTCCTTAAATGTCATTTTAGGGAGTTCATTGAGGGGAAACAGCAACCTTAACGAAAGAATAGGGGTCACATATATATTTCAGGACTGAAAGAACTGTAGGAGGAAGTCTTGCAATTTTTTCCCCTAAGAACAATAGGAAATGGTAGTTTCTGATAATAAAAAGGCCGTCACAGGGTTCCAGTTCACTGAGGTGGAAACCCCAGAATGGCCCGCAGGGGCCTGCAGGACCAGACACTACCAAAGATGCCTGCCCGGGCATAGTTGTGGGCTGTGGGTCAGGGAGCTGCAGCTGGGGGATCCCGAAGACCACTGCCAGGGCCATGAAGTCCTGGAAGGAGTGGTGGTCAGTAGCTCATGTGGGGAGCCGGGGGTTGCCAAGCCCTCTCTGGCTCCCACAGTGAGTTCTCTCTGGATGCCCCCCAGTTTGGGCCTAGGTCCCGGCTCAGTCTGCTTTTCATGGTGGAAACTCAGACTCTCCAAAGCTGTACCTGGCGACTCCACAGGGCCTTCGTCACTGCCTTCCTCACCCGCCTCCCTCCTGTCCTGGTCTGCACTCAGCTCCTCGTTCTAGACTCTGGCTCTAGTCGACAGCCGTCGTCCAGCTCTCAGGACTTGGCGCTCCTGGATAAGGGTCTGATTCTGGTACTCTCTCTGGATCCTCCACCCTGGAGGTGTCCGAGGGAAGCCATGCTGGTGTTGGCTCTTGGGAAGCAACTCTGAGCTCTGGGGCATAGCCTCCCGGAAGCGTGGCCAGGCTGCCCTCCCGGAGCCGCCGAGCCTCCTCCTCCTGCTTCTGTCTACGAAGGAAGGGGTGAGGGACCCCGAGGATGGAGACAGCTCTGCAGGTACTCTTGCTTGCCTTCTGAGACAAGAGTAAGAAGTGTTTAGGCCTCTCTTGCTAAAGACAAAGTAGCCAAGAGCTTTGAATGCCTAGCTTCCACAGTCACAGAGTTATCTAGAAGCACTGCTTCTGATTGAAGCAAAGCTGGAGGAGTCTTACGGAAGGTGTCTAGTTAGGTGCACATGATGGGGCCAGAAGAGGAGTCGGCACCGGGAGAAAGTGTCTCCACTGTTCTTTGATGTTTCCTCCTTTACAGATCTTTCTAAAACGTAGTGCTTAGTAATACTTACATAGCATGGTTGTTTGCCTCAGAGAAAAAAGGTATTAATTGAAAATGTTACAGCTCTGATTTGAGTCTCACAGATTACCGTGCATTTCCAAGGAGTCATTCCAGTAGTGATGACTCTCTGTGCATTAGAAAGAACTGGAAACGTATTTAAAAATACAGATGATGAAGTCTCACCCCCATAAATTCTGGGCCCATGCATCTGTTCTGTTAGCACCTAGGATGTTTGAGAACCACCAGCCTGGTGTCCCTCAAACTTGAACGTGTATATGAATCACCTAGGAATCTTGTTAGAAAAATACAGATTCTGGGTCACCTGGGTGGCTCAGTCAGTTAAGTGTCTGCCTTCAGCTCAGGTCATGGCCCTGGGGTCCTGGGATTGAGTCCTGCATCAGGGTCTCTGCTCAGGAGGGAATCTGCTTCTCTCTCTGCCTCCCCACCCCCACCCCGTTCATGTTTGCATGTTCTCGCTCTTTCTCTCTCTGAAATAAATAAAATCTTTTAAAAAATACAGATTCTGACTCTGTGAGGCTTGAGATTCAGTAATGTTAACAAGCTCCCAGATGAAGCCACTGCTGCTGGGCCACGCATCACAGTGAGCAGCGGGCACAGACCACCACACACAAGGCAGCCGGTCACCTGATGGCAGCTGGGCCCAAACTGGAGATGAGCTACAAGAGAGAGAATCGTCAGAGCCCTCAGGACTGGACTCAAAACGAAGTCATGAAGTGAAAACAGTGCATGTGATGATACATCATCTCGACAAAGCCACACATCAACTGCACGAGATGAGCAATATCATATTATTGTTTATAGATGAGAAAACCAAGCCTCAGAGAGTCGCAGAGTCAGGTGGTGGGTGTCCTGGTTTCCCGCTGCTGCTTTACAGAAGATCATAAACTTTGTGGCTTAAACATGACTCCTTTTTATCTTATGGTTCTAGAAGTCAGAAGTCCTAAAATCAAGGCCTTGGCTCTAGGGGACTCCATGATACATCTATTCCCTCTTGAGGGGCTCTGGGATGGAATCTGTTTTCGTTCCTTAGCAGCTTCCAGAGGCTGCCGACATTCCTTGGTGCAGGGTCCTTTTCTCCACCTTCAAAACCAACATCTCTGACCCTTTGCCTTTATTACCTCTCCAACCATAGCCAGGGAAAGCACCTCTGCTTTTAAGGACTCATGGAATTAGACTGGGCCCATCTGAATAATGCACGGCTCACCCAATATCTCAAGGTCTGTACCTTCATCAAATCTGCAAAATCTCTTTTACTATGTAAATTAACATGTTCACAGTTTCTAGGGATTGAGGCGCAGACATCTTTGGGGGCCATCATTCTACCTACCGAGGTAGGAAAACTAAGGTCTGGAACCTGGAATCAAATCCACTTCCGATTCCAGAGTGCATGCTCCTCCCAGGACACAACTCAAAACAGCAGCCAGACTGAGGATTGTGGTTGAGTCTCCTGGAGCCCAAATCAAGGATGGAGTCTAGGTCAGCTGCGGCTATAGGCAGCCTGAATTCCATTATCATTTTAGATTGAACTAAAACAAGGCTGAGGCGGATTTTGTTTATCACAATTCATTTCGCATTCTCCTTAGACTCCATGAAACCCAGTCCTTCCGCACAACGGCGATGCCTTGGGAGAAAGCACAAATGTCTAACTGCAGTTCCCACTCGTTATTTAACCCAACTAAAAGAAACAAGATGGAAACCAAGGGATATCTTTACGATCTGGCAATGAATTACTCATACTTCCAAGCAAGCATTTTGAAGCAGATTTAGTAAATGAGTTTTGAACGTTGAACTCTTCTGCAGAGAGCTTGATGACTCCTGGGGTGGGGGGCTGTGATCACTCATCAAGACTCCCTACCGCCACAGCAGCCAGGCGCTCCTGGCGACAGAGCTAGCCCTTACAGCCAGCCAAAGTTCATTCCACACTTGGTGAGTGCATTCAGAACTTAGTTATTTATGTATTTATTTGAGAAGGGGGTGGGGAGGGGCAGAGGAAGAGAATCGCCAGCAGACTCCACACTGAACACAGAGCCCAGCTCAGGGCTCAATCTCACGACCCTGAGATCATAACCTGAGCCAAAACCAAGACTCAGATGCGCAACCGACTGAACCAGCCAGGCGCCCCTGAACAGAGAAAAATATAATGTGGTTCTTTCAAGCCCATCTGCTGCAGATGGCACCCCTGCCCCCCCAAAAAAATTAAAAAAAATAGAACTGAAGCTCTAACCCCCAGAACCTGAAAATATGGCCTTATTTGAAATTGGGGTCATCAAAGATGTCATCTGTAGGATGACTGGTTTCCTGGTAAGAGGAAACAGGCACAGCGGGTGCCCACGTGGCAACAGAGGCAGAGATTAGAGGGACGCATCCACAACCCAAGGGACACTGAGCGGTGCCGAGAACACCAGTGGCAGACGAGGCAAGGAAGGATTCCTACCTGCCAACATCTCAACTCTGAATCCCCAGCCTCCAGAACGGTGGGACCATAATTCCTGTTTGAAGTCACCTGGCTTTGGGGGCTTGGCCACGACAGCCCTCGTAAACTGATAAATAGAATCTCTCAGGATGTTACAACTTCTTCTTTTCACTTTATAGGATGGATGGATTTCAGAAAAGGTGGGCGAATATACATATATATTTGCTTAATCCCTATATATATGTGTGTGTGTATATATATATATATATATATATATATATATATATATATGTGTAAACCCTAGAGATGGGGTTCCAGAGGATGATTTGGATTATAGGATGTTACCTAAAGCCCCTAGAGAAATCTTGCCAGAACACTATCCGTTACAAAATGGACAGGTCTTGTAGGACTTCCTCCTGAAATGAACAGGCATCTCTAAGCCCTACAAGATCTTTACAGAGCCTGGGCCCAGGAGACAGGGCGGCAGGGGTGGCGGTGGTCAGCCAGGACCCACTTCCTTGTAGAGCACCGCCTACACCGCAAGCACTGTGCCAGGGGCTGGACAGACATATTTTTCCAGGCTATTTCTCCTCCCTTTTGTAAAATGAAAATGAAAACAAAAAACATTTTCCTTGGAGTTGTGACCTCCTGCAGAGGATAGGTGGAGAGGAATAATTAATATAATCAAGAGCTCTCTCCCCCAGTACCCCTGCGGGAGCCTTGTCATCCCTGGAAGTGCACCTCCGTCGGGAGCAGTACCCTCAGCATGTCTCTCTCCACCTGCACCTGCCATCCCTTCCAAGCTGCTTCTCAACCTCTCCTGCCACTAGTTGTAACCGCACTGGGATCTCTAGTCCTCTTCACCCCTCCTTGGCTTCCCCCTACGTGCACTTCCTTTTTACACATCTTAAAATCCATGGCCCATCATGTGGCCCTAAATCTGTGCATCTTCTGACTTTCAGCAACAGCATCTGTCCAAACCCACCTCTGTGGCTGCAGCTGAGCTGTTGAGTATCACTGGCGAGAGTCACACACCACAGAGCCTCGTCTCACTCTGTGTTCATCGATTCCAAGTTATATCTCCTCCTAAATATGTCTCTGATTACTCACTTGTATTTTGAATATTACCACTGTTAAAAATTATTAAAGAAGACAAGTGAAGTGACAAACTTTATTTAACACAAAGCATGAAAGTTCAAGAAGTGGGCAGTCTCCATTCCCAAGTCCAGAGAACTGCAAAATGGGGTGGAAGGCAGGAAGCATAGCTCCCTGGTTCGAAGGGGCTCCATCTTGGGCCTAGAAATTTATTTCAATACCACTTTAATTCAAGCCACTATCACCTACGTTGCTTTTCCTACAAGAACACTCACTGTCCATCATCCTACACTCCGTGCACTGTCACCTTCTCATTCTTCTCATCTCCCTGCCATCATCACCTCCACAGAGTCCTAGCCTTCTATAATTCCTGAGGTCAGACCTGCCTTTCAGATGCTCTTGGAGCTCAAGGCCACAGCTCCAGTTTTACATTTATTTGCAGGCTTGATAGGTGTCTTTCCCAGTAGATGGAAATTCAAAACAAAAATAGTCTTAGGCACTTCTATCATTGTATCCTTAACACCCAGCATATGTCATATGCAGGCACTCAATAATTTGTTCAATGAAAGTTGAACGAACATTTAATTTTCACCACCACCTGGAAAGGAAGCAATTATTCCCATTTTTCAAATGAGAAAAATTAAGAAGCTCAGGAAAATTACTTAAGTTGGAGATAATCAGAGACTCACCCAAGCTATCTGATTATAAAGCTCATCTTCTTTCTTATGTACTCTAGTTCTCATAATGTCACACTCAAATGTCATAAACTATTCTGGGCTAACACTGCCAGAGGCGGCATCAGAGATAGCATCTCCCTGGTGCTAAATGCAGGTAAGAAAACCTTTTCCATCCAAAAGCAATCGGCATACATCAATAGTTCTTCACCTAGTAATTCTGTTCCTAGCAATTTTAAGACATGTACACAAGAGTTTTTGAACAAGGATGTTCACCACAGAACCATGTTCAGAGAACAACCTTAGAGCAAATTTTTTATGCAGACACTAAATACATATTTTAAAATATTTAAATGATGAGAAAATGTTTAAATAGAATACTTCATAATTAAAAGAGCAATAGACTAGCAAAAGGACACTAGAATGATCCCAGTTTAGGGGGCAAGTATTTCTATCTATACATAGTGAAGAAAAATAAAAGAAAATACAGCAAAAATGTCAATTATCTCTAGGAAGATCATGGACAATTTATATTTCCTTCCATATAATTCATTATATTTTCAACTGTTTACCAGGAACGCACATGGCTTTTATAATGAGGAAAAATGTTATTAAAAAGCAACTGAGTGTGTCATTTGCTCAAAAGGCTTCTCTGGTGTATCCTCGGTTCTTCAACTGCTATTTCTGAATTATTTCAGGGACCAAATTGCTACTCTTTTGAGAAATTCTGCTGGTCCTAATGTTCATCCTTTAGGTTATTTATATAACAGAAGACCGTACGGAGAAAACACTAGACCGACCAACTGCTCCAGCTCCACCACATAAAAGACCTATAAGTTGTCATTCTGGTCCTTACAGTAAAACACTAGACAAACTGAAAATCGGTGACTTTTTCTGGACTCATCAGAGACTGAGCACAGGACCAACTGTCTGCATAAGTAGTGCTGGAGCCAGAGACTGGCAGGATCACTACTGGGGGCCACAGTCTAGAAGTCCTCTTGCTTTGGCGGGCAATACCTCCAGGAAGTCCACCACCTTTTTATGGTAAAGATCAGAGAAAGATTTCCTCATGGCTCTGGCAAGTGGAGGGGGCGGTAATGCTTGTGAAACTCACCTAGAGCCTTCACAACACAGGCACAGAGAAAACACAGTTTTCCCCCAGGGGAAACACTTCACGGATGCTTTGTCCTCAAGTTGTGAGAGAATGGCTTTCCTCTCACTCCAGCCCTTTCTTGTCTCATCTTGGAGGGATGGAAAATCTATCCAAGAAGAAACACATGAGAAGTGTCATAGGCCAGAAACTCAAGCTCACTGAGAGGCTTGAGGTTTAATCCTAAAATCAAAGAATACTCTCTTTCCACACACACTTTAGAACTACACCAATAGGGCTCTGGTGTAATGGTGGATTGTGGAAAGAGCTGTAAGAAGCAGGCTTTCAGTATGGAGGAGTACTTAGGGAAGCCCAAAGAAGGGAAACAAAGTAAGAATCCCAGAACTTGAGACCTCTGACACCAATAGCTACACCAAACATTAATCACAGCCTAAATCTTAACTAGATCAACATATGCTCATACTGAACATTATTTGTTTCAGTTCCTATTACCCGGTATAGTATATCCAGCTTTCAACAACAACAAAAAAATTACAAGACATATTAAAAAGCAAACAAAACTCAGATCAAATTCTGTGATCAAACAAGAAATTAGAGAAGATCTTAAGTATCAAAATGAGACTCATATGACACAGAATTATCAGATACGGAACATGAAATGACAATCATTAATATGTCAAGGGGCCTAAAGGAAAAACTAGACAAAAAACCAAATAGGTAATATAAGTAGACCAAAGGAAATTCTAAGAGAGAATCAAAATAAATGCTAGAAACGAAAAACATTGAACAAATATAAAACAAAAGAGACACCAGGCATATCATGTTCAACCTGCAAAAAAACAAAAACAAAAACAAAAAAAAAAGAAATATCTTGAATGAAATCAAAGACAGAGAGAGGAATAAGGATAACAAAGGGTTTCAAGCTCTGTCACAAAGCTGTGATCATCAAGACAGTATGGCACTGGCACAAAACAGAGACAGAGCTCAATGGAACAGAATGGAGAACCCAGAAATGGACCCTCATTCAACTCTGTGGTCAACTAATTTTTGACAAAGCTGGAAAGAATATCCAAAGTAAAAAAGACAGTCTCTTCAACAAATGGTGTTGGAAAAATTGGACCGCCACATGCAGAAGAATGAAACTACACCATACACAAAAATAGACTCAAAATGGATGAAAGATCTAAATGTGAGGAAGGAATCCATCAAAACCCCACAGAAACCTCTGTGACCTAGGCCATAGCAACTTCTTACTGGATGTGTCTCCAAAAGCAATAGAAACAGGCAAAAATGAACTTTTAGGACTTTATCAAGAAAAAAAGCTTTTGGAGCACCTGAGTGGCTCAGTCAGTTAAGTGTCTGCCTTTGGCTCAGGTCATGATCCCAGGGTCCTGGGATCGAGCCCCACATTGGGAGAGTCTGCTTCTCCCTCTCTCCCTCTGCCTGCCACTCCCACTTCCCCTGCTTGTAGCCTGTTATAAATAAATAAAATATTTTTTTAAAAAGATAAAAAGCTTTTGCCCAGAAAAGGCAGCAGTCAACAAAACCAAAAGACAACTGACAGAATGGGAGAAGATACTCACAAATGTCTTACCAGATAAAGGGCTAGTATCCAAAATCTATAAAGAACTTATTAAATTCAACACGCAAAAAAACCCAATCAAAAATGGGCAAAAGACATGAACAGACATTTTGCCAAAGAAGACATACAAATGGCCAACAGACACATGAAAAAACGCTCAACATCACTCAGCATCAGGGAAATACAAATCAAAATCACAATGAGATACCCCCTCATGCCAGTCAGGATGGCTAAATTAAAAACTCAGGAAATGACACACGTTGGTGAGGATGTGGAGAAAGGGGAACTCTTGTACAATGTTGGCAGAAATGCGAGCTGGTGCAGCCATTCTGGAAAATAGTATGGAAGTTCTTCAAAAAGTTAAAATAGAGCTACCCTGCCACCCAGCAACTGCACTACTGAGTATGTACCCCAAAGATATAAATGTAGTGATCTGAAGGGGCACCTGAACCCCAATGTTTATAGCAGCGATGTCCACAATAGCGGAACTAAGGGAAGACCCCAGATGACCATGGACAGATGAGTGGATAAAGAAGTATATACATGTGATGGAATATTACTCAGCCATCAAAAAAATGTAATCTTGCCATTTGCAATGACATAGACGGAATTAGAGGGTATTATGCTAAGCAAAATAAGTCCATCAGAGAAAGGCAGTTATCATATGATGTCACTCACATGTGGAATTTAAGAAACAAAACAGAGGATCATAGAGGAGAGGGATAACTGAATGGGAAGCCATCAGAGGGAAACAAACCATAAGAGACTTTTTTAATCATAGGAAGCAAACTAAGGGTTGCTGGAGAGGAGGCGGGTGGGGAGATAGGGTAACTGGGTGATGGGCATTATGGAGGGCACATGAAGTACTGAGCACTGGGTGTTATATAAGACTGATGAATCACTGACCTCTACCTCTGAAACTAATAATATATGTTAATTAATTGAATTTAAATTATAAACAATTTTTTAAAAAATTAATAAAAGAGAGTAACAGTGGACTTCTCTTCAGAAACCATGGATGAATGAAGTGAAATATATAAAGCCCTGGAAGAAAAAAACCCACTAACTTAGAATTCTATATGCAGCAAGATACCCCTCAGAATTGAAGGATATTTCCCAGAAAAGCAAAAACTGAATTTATCACCTGAGCACTTAGCCTGCAAAAAAAAAAAAAAAAAAAAAAAGGAAAATTATGTAGGTCAGAAATTGTACCTACATGAAGAGAGGATGGGGGTTGAAGCAGAAACAAATGAAGGTAAATTGAGTTTTTAAAATTCTTAATTGTTCTATAAGGTAACAATATATTAGTGAAGATAGCATATGGATACGTGAGATATGGGAGGAGGCACTGGGAATACTCTAAGTTATCTACACTACACATACTACACAGAAAGAATAATTTATTTGAAGGTAGACTTAGATTAATTTAAATATGTACAGTGTAAACATAGGCAACCACTAATTTAAAAAAAAAAGTATAATTGAAACTATAATACATTTGAGGAGGCACCAGGAATCCAATGCTGTATGTGTCACCTTCTGGGTCATTTCTTCATGTGTGACATAGGAAGACTAAGACAGTCTTTTCTGATTCCCTTCCTGCTCTAAATTCTATGCCCCACCCCCCAAAATAAGTAAATAGTCAACTTTTCTTTAAATCTATTTACAAGGAGTGATATCTGCAAGGAGGAGTTTTTGTAAGGTATAAACAGCCTGTTAAAAGAATTCTTGGGTAGCCCGGGTGGCTCAGCAGTTTAGTGCTGCCTTCTCCTAGGATCCTGGAGACCGGGGATCGAGTCCCATGTCGGGCTCCCTGCATGGAGCCTGCTTCTCCCTCTGTCTGTGTCTCTGCCTCTCTCTGTGTGTCTCTCATGAATAAATAAATAAAAATCTTAAAAAAAAAAAAAATAGGGCAGCCCTGGTGGCTCAGCGGTTTAGCGCCACCTTCAGCCTGGGGCCTGATTCTGGAGACCTGGGATCGAGTCCCACGTCCAGCTCCCTGCATGGAATCTGCTTCTCCCTCTGCCTCTGCCCCTCTCCCTCTCTCTCTCTCTCTCTCTCTCTCTGTGTGTGTGTCTCTCATGAATAAATAAAATCTTTAAAAATAAATAAATAATAATAAATCAAAATTTATTTTAAAAATAATAATAGAATAAAATAATTCCCTAATCTATTACTTCAGTAAGCTTGGGCTTTCTTATTTCCATATTGAGTTGCCTTTAGCAGGCTTATCTAGCAAGTATAATACAGAGATGTTAGAATTACTAGAATTATCAGACAGGGTACTTAGTTTATGTGCTGCTGAAGTGAGCACAAATAGGGAACTTAAAATATTGCTCACCTGCTTCCCCATTTCTCAGTGCACTGTGCCATGAGTAAAGAACACACTAGGCTGGAAGGAAAAGGCCATTTCAGCTATTGATTTCACTGCTAGACACAGGCCAAGATATGTGCCTTTCAATCCAAAAGAGAAATAAACCAAGCTGCCTTCATTTCCTAAATAGAGCTCTTGCTTAGTTTGTGATTAGCTCCAGATCTGTCAATAGACTTTCCTTCCCTGGCTGGCTGCCAATACATCCGTGAGGTCGGTGTACACGGTTATGAGCCACAATTTCCCTGTTGATCAAAAAGTTTTGCTTTTCTAGATTACTGATAAAATTGCAGAGATCAGTTAAAAAAAAAAAAAAAAGAAAGAAAGAAAGAAAGAAAAGAAAGAAAGAAAGAAAGAAAGAAAGAAAGAAAGAAAGAAAGAAAGAAAGAAAGAAAGAAAGAAAGAAAGAAAGAAAGAAAGAAAGAAAGGCGGGGCGGGGGGAGCCTCTGGGGCTAGCCTAGAGAGCACTGGGGAAATGACCTGCCCCTTCTGAAATGAGACACTGATCTTGCTTCAGGTTAAAGCTACTGAGAAATGTTGAACATCTGCACACTTGAAGATCTATTCACAGTCTCACCTCCAGCCATCCCAGCTCTAACCCCTGGCAATAAAAATCCCCAACTGGCAGACTTCTATTCACAAGGCCAATTTCCAAAATTCAAACCATGTGCCCAGGACCAGATGGATATAAATGTGCTAAGCCTCACTGGACTCCTCTACCTGTTCCAGCAGTTACTTCCATTCCATTTTTGCCCTATTGGGAAATTAAAGTGGCATGAAAATCAATACTTCATTTTGAAGGAAGAAAGGGCCGGATGACCAGACATCGATATATTCCTCCCTGGATTAGACAGTTCTTCAAAGCACACTTGACTAAATAAATTCCAATGGCCCAAATGAGTTGGATGCAGCCATTAGCTGGAACAAGGAGCAACTCTTGCTTGTTAAGACCTTTATGTAATTGGAGATTCTGTGTGTTAGAGTAAGAAAGAATTCAAGAGAAAATGTGGTCGATGCCTCTGTTTTGAGTCTTAGCCAAATAAAATTTCAGACCCTAAGAAGTCCCTCAGGCCAGGAATGTAGCTGCCCAGAACTAAACATGGAGAAATTCAGAATAAAAGCTACAGCCTTTTCAGGGTATTAGGGTTTTCACACAAGGGCTCTAAAGCTCTACTCAGGCAACAGCAGGAGCTGTGGGAAAAGTTTGAGTTTCCACGGCTAGATGGCTTGGTGTGTACACCACTTCACAGGACATCCGGTTCTGTGTAATTTGGATGTGACTGGGACAAAATGCATTTCTTCTTGAGGAGAGAAAGGTATTTTAAACTGCTGTCTCTATGTCATGGTCCTATGGAGGTACCAAGATCAAAGCTTCACATTTCAGCAAACAATTTTCTTTTCTCTCCCCGCCTTGCCAGCCGACGATGTACTACTGCTTCTCATCCTAAACCACACTAAATGAAAACTCTCTAAAGTCTGACATGTTTCTGTTTTTAAGTCCAGCCCAAACATGATAAAGCATTTTAAAGTAAAAATAAATACATAAAAAGAATAAAAGGTATTCTTGCCTCTTAGCCAACAGCTTACAAACCCAATGAGAAAAAGGAAGACAGTGCCTCCCTTTGTTTCTTCATTTTCAGTGGTGTGAGTTTAGACCTACTGGTATTAAGATCTACACACCTCTCAAAAACATGAGGGAGTGGGGGACGGAAAGGAGAAAGAAAAAAAAAAGAGGCTAAGAGGTGTGCCATAGCACTAATGGATTTTCAGAACTTAAAAAAGTTGATGAAGCCCACACCAGACTCAATATACCTTTTCCACAGCTCAGCCACAAAAACCTTTCTGGGTTAAAATAAAATTCACTAAAAAAAAAAAATAATAAAATTCACTTTTTGCGAATAAAAAGGCAAGCTAGTAATGGTTAAGAATTCTAGGGTAAAAACAAAACAGAACAAAAGAAACTACCACTGGAAATTTCTGGGACTCTGAGGTTCTCTTTGAAAACTCATCCTTATAATGGAGATGCCTGGCTGTCACCACTTTAACCATTACACCGGGACCAGAGAGACAACCAGGTATTACACGGCCTCTGGATGTGATGCCAGCGCAGGTATGCCACACTATCCATGGAGTCTCATTGCCAAATGTTAACCTGATCGAATTAAGAGGCAACAATTAAAACTTTGGACCCCAAATGACATTCTACTAGCTGACTGTTCAGGGTTCTTCAAAAAACCCAATGACAGGAAAAAAAGGACTATTCTAGATTTAAACATTTAACAGCCAAATGCAATGAATAAACATTCAATGGCTTCTGGACCATAAAACTAATGTGCAGCATTAAAAGACATCTTTGAGGGAATCAGAATTAGAATATGAATGTATGTATTATTGCATGAACCTTCTAACATATTGGTGGATACATAGAGAAACACCATTTTTAGTGATATTCTGGAGTGTGTGGGGCTGCAATGTCTAGAACTTAATTTTCATATGATTCAGCAAAAGTGTGTGTGTATATACTTGTTTGTATGTGTGTCTACAGAAGTATAGAGAATAGGTGTTAAACAATTTGGTGAATCCAGATAAAGGGCTGTTGGTCACTATACTATTCTCTCAATGCTTGTGTAGATTAAAATGTTTTTTATAAGTTGAAGGAAGAAAGTGTTTTTTTCTTTCATAACATGTACCTCGTCTTCCTTTTATCACTTCTCCAACAACTTTTAAATTTCTATTTGTGGGACACCTGGGTGGCTTGGCAGTTAGAGTCTGCCTTCAGCCCAGGGCATGATCCTGGAGTCCTGGGATGGAGTCCTACATCGGGCTCCCTGCATGGAGCCTGCTTCTCCCTCTGCCTGTGTCTCTGCCTCTCTCTGTGTGTCTCATGAATAAATAAAATCTTTAAAAATATTTCTATTCATGTGGGATTTATGAGGTTTGTAGAAGTAGAGCAGAAGACCACTACCCCTAACAAGTGAGCCTTATATTTTAATTAATGGAAGGAGGGATTAGCTATGAGGCTGTCAAGCTCTAACATTTCTAAAATCTCACTTATCTTATGTATGTCAGAGTAATTTCAAGCAGCTCTGAGTCTGAAATCAGAGCATCCATGTTCCAGCATAGTGCCACTGACTTCTACACAGCTTCACCAAACTATGCTGTTCCAGGGTAATTTTTAAATACATATCAGATTCTACAAGTGCCAGCCTCATTCTCTGTATCATCTCCTTCCCCTGCACTCCTCCTGCTCCAGAACATGTTTCCATCAGAACCACTATTTTTTAATGTAACATGTTGGCCAATACGTGTTCCCACTGAATTATAAAATTTCATAAGATATAAGTACCCCATTCTAATCCAGAATTTAGACATAGTACAAACCCGGAACTTAAATACTCATCAAATAGAGGAATAGGTAAAATAAAGATCTATGGTGAAGATTTTCCAAAGGAAACAAACAATAAACGTTTGTGTTTAATAGGTAATGATATGGTTTCTCTAAAATGACTGGCAGGAGACAAACAAGGAGCCACTTTACAATAAAAACTTTAAAATGTTATCGCTGGCCACATGGTCCTCTGTTAGGGGAATGGGAGAAGTCTCTGGAACATAAGATAAATAGAAACACTGTATTTATGGAACAGAAATAATCATTACCTCCTACCAGGAGACAAAGTTCAACCAGAGGCCTGGAGGAATTAATCATTTGTCCAAAACTTAATATGTTGGCTATAAGGCTGCATTAATGAAAATAATTCTATAAACCAGAACTTGTATTTTATGTCTACTTGAGTACTTAAGATGTCAAGATACATGATTTCTTTCTGAGCTATGATAAACATCTACTTAATGTTCCTTACTTAAGGAATATTGTTTCATGTTCCTACTTAAAGCCTATTTTAAACATTTCAGTATAAAAAAATGAACCAAACTCTTCCTGAGATAAGTTTTTTTACTGTTTCTGCAAGGTAGCTATTTTAGTAATATCTGCTATAACGCTATAATGAAATCTGTCGGGAACTGGAAAGATGAGTTATTTTACTATCACTGAAAAACTGGAGCACATTTGAGAATTTCTGGTAACGTTGGGAATAGTGCCCTAAATGAAAATAATTAAGTCAGCAGAAAGAAATCCTTCTTCTTCTTAGATCCATCTTGAGGACTGAATAAAAATGACAGAGTGAAGCAGCTTCTAGTCTTTAAAAGAGAAACTAAAGGAATAATTGCTAGGATTTGCTACACACACCACCACCTACCTACTAGGACAGAGCCCACACCCAGAATATGGGAGAAAGCACACGTCTCAAAATCCTTGGGTCAATTTTTACAAACTCATTTTTTGTGAAGCAGGAAAAATAATCAGACAAATCAAAGGTGAGTATCTTTGGAAAATTTAATTTGGACCATATTTTCTTTCTCTTGCTGAAAACACCAAGTATTTCCATACATTTTGGGTTCCACAGCTTACAAAGGGGCAGTGGGTTTCCTGCAGTTACATACTGTACCCAACTTTCTATAGAAAGATCAGACATTTTCCAACCTTGCTTTTGAGTATTTCCTTAAAAATGCTTTAAAGGTTCCTTACAATAAATGGCGAGTAAAACAAAGTAAGGCTTTAAGTTCTCCTTTTCCCCTTTTTTGGTACTGCGTGTTGGAGGAATAAGGAAGGAAGACTTGTCACATCAGTGTTGGTACCCTGGGGATTGCTGCTGGGTCCTCCGAGGGGCACCCCTAATACTGCGGCCCTGATGCCCCCTACAGTGAGGAGCCTGAGATTGGTAAGTGCAGAACGGCTTGGCATAGCCACGTCACAGCACAGGAGGGTCTGCGGGCTGCCTGGGTCTTCCCAGGGCTCACAGGGCTCCTGGCCTCAAGAGTCATAAAGGAAGCAGGACCAAATCACAACCAGAGGTCTCCCACCTGATACCGCAGTACCACAGGTTCCCTTCTGCAGGCCTTACGATATGCTTTTAAAGACTAAATGTAATAATTGAAAATAAAAACGAGAAAAAAAAATCCCTTTACTAATTGTTTGTATCAAATTAGTAAAATGAAAATAAAAGCATTTGATAAAACACATTTTCTATGTCGGATGAAAGCAACTCCCTTGCAAGATAACCTCAGTAATATATGTCACTATTCATAAATTTTTTGCCTGGTAATACAGACTTCGTGAATTCCATCACCTGAATGGCTTTGTCATCTTTCAAACTTGCAGTTTCATTAGCTTAAAAAAGGGATAAAGCAGCCAAATTAATACTAATTCTGGTTGCAGAAAGATATCGCAGACATTAACCTTCATCTTCTCAAGTGTTAAGAGCACATGATTAAAAGGTAATCAAACAGTTCTTCTCTTAACAGAAAACTAAGCAGCTAGTGTCATCAAATCTATATCTAGTCAACACAGGGCCCCTCTGAAATATAAAATTAAATTCTTTTGAGGAATAGGTTTGTGATTTTAGTTGTGCGGGATTTACATTTATTCACTCGATTTTGTAGTAAAAACGCATGGTCTTCACTTCTTTGTAATACACAAGGGATTTCTTCATCGCCTCAGCAGGCTCTCACACAGAGGTGGCAGGCTGGGTTCCTCGGCTCGTTTCGGGAAGGGGAGGCAGCCGTAGCTCACATGCTCTCAGAAGCCCTGCAAAAACTCCTGCAGCTGGGTGACGATCTCTGTGTCCACGGTCTCCATGAGGGACTGGAAGCCTTGCTCTCCTAGGAGCTCCTGCTGTGCCTTAAGCTTCTCGTAGATAAACTGCTGCAGGGACACTGTGTGCACCGGGTCCTTCAGGGCCAGCTGTGGGACAGAGAGGAGCCACACTGGGTCAAAGAGGCAGAACAAGTCCCTCTCCCATGTGACTACACGGCTGTGTCATCTCCTCTGCGGCACCACCACTGCGCCCGCCTCCCTTCTTACAAGAGATCCTCAAGACGAAACAAAACAAGACAAATATGTCCTTCTCCTATCCCACTGGGATATGTGGAAACCAAAAGAAAAAAAATTAAAAGGAACCCAATATTCCACTTCCTAATCCTGCAACAGAAAACACTTCAGCCTCCTTTGTCTTTTCTGTGCATGTGGCACACACAGAGATACACAAGTAGTGCTGCTCTTTATTTTTTTTTAAGATTTATTTATTTATTCATGATAGACACACACACACACACACGGGGAGAGGGGGCAAAGACACAGGAAGAGGGAGAAGCAGGCTCCATGCTGAGAGCCCAACGCAGGACTCGATCCCAGGACCCCAGGGTCACGCCCTGGGCCAAAGACAGGTGCTGAACCGCTGAGCCACCCAGGGACCCCCCTAGTGCTGCTCTTTAAACTTGCACAACAATTCTACTCCAACACAAAAATTCTACAAAATTCTGCTCCAACACATTTTAAGAATTCCAGATCTATGCCGTGACTTTTCGTTATAGGCATGATGAAATAAATAATCATGGTATAAATGCAATTCTAATATTGCCGAATAATCTCTCACAAGTGCCCTTCTCTACATCTCAGATTATTTCCTTACACCCATCTCTACTTTAGAAGAATTACTAAAGGACACAGATAATTTTGTGACTCCTGATACATATTATCAAACTGTTTTCTCTTGTACAAATTTAAAAGGTATGAGAGGTTTTAGATGGTGGCCTGTTTCTAACATGGGTATTAGCATTAATGAAATTCTTTACAATTTAAGAGGTGAAAACTAACACACCCTACTTCAAGTTGCACATTTCTCTCATTATCAGTAAAGGTGAACATCTGTAAGGCTTAAGTAAAGAACATGAGTTTGTGTGTGTGCCCAGTACAGCAGCATAGAAATTCTTCTCTTTCCTTACTGACGTTATTTTAATTTAGGTAGATGAACTGGTTGGATCCCATCTGTTTGAGAATATAAAGACATTTAAAAATAATGATCACAAATGGAAAATGCACTTGAGAGGCAGAGACAAAGGTGGCATGAACTTGAAATTAAACCCCTCAGGGGACCAACTCAGCTACATGATAAACCGTCACTGAAGGTGGACGGGAGGGCGGACGCCAAGAACAACTGTGAACACAAAGCCCTGCCTTCACAAGCCTGAAGACACCACTGTACAAACCACAAAAACCGAAGATAAACTTTTAAAAATATTTGCTCTCTTAGGCAAAATGCAGTAATGTTTGGTATTATTTTAGTTACAATGAAACAGATCTCTTGCTAAAGGGCATGTGTACTTTGTTGAAATATCATGAATTACTGTAACTAAAACCATCTGCACAATATGAGGGAAACAGAACTGACCTTGAAATTGGTGTTTGAACAAGTAACTCCAACTACTGAAATAAGCTCAGAAGAGTGGTTTAAATGCTGTTTCAATTTGCTACAAAAACTGCAAACAGTTAACTTATCAAATATCCACCTTTTAATTTTCAACAGGTTAATAAGGAGGAAAAGTATCACCATACTACAGCCCTACCACATACGGCATACACTATCGGTATAATATATTTTTTAAAGTATACTGGTCAGTCATGCAAGATTACAAAAGCATTAGTCTCTTCTGGAAGGAAAGCTGTGGAAAGCAGAAGGAAGAAAAAAAAACAAAGAATCTTCAAATGCACATCTTTAAAAAAAAAAAGTTTTTCTTAGCTGAAAATATCACATCAGCAAATAAATGTCTATTTTGGCTTGTGATAAGATATTCATTGATCATAGGTACTAATACTTTCTTTTGAGGAAATACATGAAATAGATTAGCTAAATGATTTTCTAGAGAAAAATCCATGCTGCCCATCAACTAAAACTCCAGATATAATTTTTCTGAATGTTCTAGCAAGTGCCATTGCTAGAATGAAAAGACACTGAAATCGCTAACAGTATTTTCAAAACTATCATTTTTAGAGCAATAATGCCCACATTACATAATAAACCCAATTATCTGATTTTATGTGAAAAAATGCAGAATGCTTACATGTCACCAGGTGGTACACTCCTGAGAAAATAATTAGTCTTATAATGTAGTAAGCAAATTATAATTAGATTTAATTCTGCTGTTGGGAAAACTATACTGCAAAGATAGATGTGATGCCAACTTCTAATTACAAAATAACAGAATAAAATATTTTACTCATTCTTCCAGCTAAGTACAACTAAAACATTATATATATATAACATATATATATAAACATATATAGCATATATATCATAACATATATATATGTTTTATATATATATACACACATATATATACATATATATAAAATACACAGGAAACTCTAAAAGGTGAAGAGAAGGCAGAGAGCATAGGGACCCAGTAGTGAAGGAAACCCACAATACTGAGCACCTTGGCTTTCTTCTCGCCTAGATATCATGAATTTGGGGCTGAAGAAGCCAGCAACCTGGATGTGCTAACAAGCACAGATGGAAAAACTCCAACACAGAGTCCACTCTCTACCCAAAGGCCCAGTAAAGGTACCACCACATGGGCAAGACAAAACTCTGAGATAGTAATTGGACTATGTCATTCGGCCAAACACCAAGACTAAATGAACTGTGGTCCCACCACCACTCATGCTGTTAAGAGGATGTGACCCACCCATTCCCCAGTCGAGTCTGTGGAGATGCTTGGGGAGCCTGGCCTTTTGCACACTCTCGGCAGTAACAAAGTGGCACACCCATGTCTGCCAGAGCAGTGTCAAAAGAAGGTGGCTAAAAACAGAAGGTTTGATAAGATTCAGAATCTAATCATACCAAAAAAATATACAGGTTTCAATTTTAAAAAATCACTCATAACCAAAAGTAGGTGTCAGAGGCAGGAGGGAAGTGGGTTTAATTATAATAGAGCAACCTAAGGGGTCTTTGTGGTGATGGAAACGTTCTGTATCTTGATTCTTATTAATGCCAATATTCTGGTTGTAACGCTAGTTTTCAGAATGTTCTCAGTGGGGGACATGGACATCAACACATCACAAACCAGAGGGCTCAGGAATCTGGCAACCCCAAATACCAAGAAAACACTAGGAATGAGGGAATTAATTTCCTGAAGGCAAAGGACTAAAACAGTTTGGTACCTACAGGCCCAAATTGAAACAAATCAATCACCAGAGAATCTTATAAAATCAGAAACTGTTTATTCTTCTTTTCCACACATTTCTAATAAGTGTGATTATCTTTGCTCAGGTGCAGGTTTGCTCAGATGCACAAATGAGAAGAGTTAAAAAAAAAAAAAAAAAAAAAAAAACCTTGGACAGAAAAAACAAAGCCAGTAGTATTGAGACTCCATTAACAACAAGAAATATTAGGAATAATGGGAAGGGACAGAAAACTATTGAAAATGGACCCAGACTAGATGCTAAGTGTGCTACTCTGGATTGCATCCTACAACTAAGGGCATTAGTGAAAAAGTGGTGATAGCTGAAGAAAGCCTGCAGCTTAGTTAACAGTAATACACCAGTGCTGGTTTCTGAATTTTGACAAATGTGCCCTGGTGACATAAGATGCTGACATGAGGGAAAACTGGCACATGAGGAGAGCTGTGTACTGTCTCTGCTACTTTCCTGTAAACCCAAAACCATTCCAAAATAGAAAGGGTGTCCATCTTTATGCCAGTACCATACTGTTTTAATTACTATGGCTTTGGGATAGATTTTGAAATCAGAAAGTGTGATGCATCCCAAGCTCTGTTCTTTTTCAAGATTGTTTTGGCGAATCAAAATCTTTCACGGTTCCTATGAATTTTAGCATTGTGTTTATCTATTTTTCTAAGAAACACCACTGGAATTTCGAGAAGGATTGCACTGAATCTGAAGACTGCCTTGGGTAGTATGGACATCTTAATATTAAGTCTTCCAACCCATAAATACAAACATCTATTTGCTTGTGTTCTCTTTAATTTCTTTCATCAATGCTTTATAGTTTTCAGTGTGCAAGTCTTTCACTTCCTTAAATTTATGCTGAAGTCTTTTATTCTTCTTGATGTTATCGTAAGTGGAATTTGTTTTCTTAATTTTTTTTTTAGATTGTTCATTTAGTACATAAAATACAACTGATTTTTGTATATTGACTTTGTATCCTGAAACTTTACTGAATTTATTAGCTCCAGGAGTTTTAAAAAATAGGTGTTTAGTGTTTTCTATATATGAGATCATGTCATCTGCAAAAAGGGACAATTTTACTTCTACCTTTGCAATTTGCACACTTTTCATTTCTTTTTCTCACCTAATTGCTCTAAGATTTCAGGTACTATGGAGGATATACAGAGTAACTGATAGGAAAGAAAGTCCACAATACTACGTAGTCAAGTGAACTTCACAAGGGTACCAAAAGTAAACAATGACCAAAGGATTGAGAAAATTGGATATCCAAATGAAAAATAAGGAAATCCCTATCTTCACCACATACAAAAACCAATTCAAAATGAGTGAGACTTAAACATAAGGTTCCTAAGAAGAAAAAAGGGGAAAAGCTTCGTGCCATTGGCCTTAGCAAAGGTTTCACAGATATGGCAACAAAAGGAAAATTGGCAGGGGAGACAATAAATCAAATTTGTAAGTTATTTAAAGAAGCTAAATAAGTGCATCCCTCTGAGGTCATTTGGTGTGGTGACAACCAGCACTAGACACTTCATTCAACTTATGCAAGTGTTCAGTTTCAGAACACTAAGCAGCAAGCCTGGTAAGTTCATTTTTGAAATGAGAAAAAAAAAATGAGGTTCCTAGGCTTTGAGTGACATTCAAGGTAGATTTTTTTTCTCAAGTTAATGACGTCAGTACAACCAGAACATAGACTTCAAATTCCTGGTTTTGTTCTCTTTCCATTACTTCCATATGCCTAACCCCTACTCTCATCCTCCAAGGAAGTAGATGATCATTTAAGAAATACTTTCACTAAAATGGTTAAGACAAAATTAGAAACCTTATAATAGGTTTCTGTTATTAGAAGATAATTACCCAGAAATCCTGACTCCAGGGCAATGCCAAATAAATTAAGAGCTAATAACCCAACTCACTTCAAAAGTCCATACACTGGATTTTAATAAGTAGTGTGGTAACCCTTGACTTTGAAATTATTACTTGAAGAAAGAATGGTTCTAGTTAAACTGTTGACCAGGTTCCTCTGTTGGTAATTATAGTCTTCTGACATTTGCTTCGACCCACAAGGTGGTTAGTCTTTAAAGTTGGTATAAGATTTTAGCTCCTATGGTGCCACTTACCAGGATGTACATTTCTTGTTTTTTGAGATTTTGAGTCCTTAAAACTAAAAAATATTTCACTGCATCATTCAGCAATTCCACCCAGCAGGAATTCATAAAGCTGAATCCTTTATTTTTCTTAGGTTACATATCGTATCACTGTCCACTTTATAAGCCTCCATATACCCACGATAATTTTTCAGGAATTAATTTCTGTAAAGTCATTTTTGTTGGAATTTTGCCAAAGAGGAAAGGTTTCCTTAGAAAAACATAGAATATTTTTTTTTAAGAATAGTGACACACGTTCCACGAGGCCTGGTAGATTATGTATAACACACTAGGCAACAAACCAAAACCTTAAAAGACAATTTGCCTACAACAATGTATTTAACCATGTGGTCTTCAAAACTTCCTTAGCTTGATCTTTGGTTTAAAATGCCCTTTTCTGGGATGCCTGGGTGGCTCAGTGGTTGAGCGTCTGCCTTTGGCTCCAGGCGTGATCCCAGAGTCCAGGGATCAAGTCCCACATTGGGCTCCCCGCAGGGAGCCTGCTTCTCCCTCTGCCTGTGTCTCTGCCTCTCTCTCTGTGTCTCTCATGAATAAACAAAACATTAAGAAATAAAATTAAATATGTATGGGTAGTAGATTCAATAAAACACATGATAATTCAAAATAAAAACTCTTAAACTAGTAATTCTAAGCCCTATAAACTTAATTCCTATATACAACCACCTATTTCTACAAACTCTTCAGGGCTTCCTTTCTCCTTTGGTTTCAATGAGACATTTTTGAGGCCTTTTTGCTTCACTGTATGCAAATCAGGCAGTATAAGTGTCTTTTGTTTGTTTGACCGCCTTCACCAATCAAAAGTTTGATGCCTTTTTGATTCTAGTTTTGACTATAATTCCAAAGGATTCCCCACATTGCAAGGTAAATAAAATACAAATCTGTAAGGAACCTTTATTTTTGCATGCTTTTTCTAACTGGTGATCGCTAGTAAGTATCAGCAACACACACGTTTATCATTTAACTGGTTACCTTGTTAAACCCTCCTCATTTGATTTGATTTTCCTGAACTTTTCTGACTTAAACATTCATTTAAATGACTAATGACTTATCTCTTCTTTGCCAATTCTTATACGCATGCTCACTCAAATGCACTCTTGCTCTCTTTTCTTATCACGTTGGCTAGAAATTCTGACAGACTATCACCAAAATTTCTTACTCTTCTTCCTGGATATACAGATAGACCACATCTCCCAGTCAATGGAATGTGAGCAAAAAAGGTGTCATAACCCAGCCTAACTCTTAAACTACTCCTATTCATTCTTTTTTTTCTGAATTTTCCAACTAGACAGAAGCCAAGATGGCAGCAGCATCCTCAATACTTTCTAGATCATCCCTAAATGATTCTGGATTACACATCCACTTATAATCCTCTCCTTTTTTGTTTTTCCTGAGTGAAAAAAAAAAAAAAAAAGAAAACATTTAGGTTGAGATTCCAAGGGTCTTTTCTAGAAGATGCATTCTCTTGCATTTAGGTCATTCTCAACAGAGGTATGTTTGTGTTTAGATTCAAACAGCTATTTACAAAATCATGTTAAAGTCTTATTATTCTATTCCTATCTCATTAACAAATTTTACCAGGAATAGTGAATTTAATGTTGGATTAAATTTGCTAATAATCACTTACTGTTTTTCACCTATTTTCATAAATTAAAAAACTTATTACTAGCTGTTTTCTGTTTTACTCTCTTCCTTTTTTTAATTTTTAAAAATTTTTTTTATTTATTTATGACAGTCACACACAGAAAGAGAGAGTGGGAAGGCAGAGACACAGGCAGAGGGAGAAGCAGGCTCCATGCACTGGGAGCCCAACGTGGGACTCGATCCTGGGTCTCCAGGATCGTGCCCTGGGCCAAAGGCAGGCGCCAAACCGCTGCACCACCCAGGGATCCCTCTCTTCCTGAAAGTTGTCATAGTTTTCTGGGTTCAATCTTTTCTTAAAACTTGATAGTACAAAAAGAAGAAAAAAGGAATGAAGGAAAAATGGGGAGAAAAGGGAAAAAAGGGAGAGGAAAGAAGGAAGACAAGTTGCTGTTAGAAGGATATCATTATAAAATTAAACGCATTAAATTGTTTTTTTTTTTCCCATTGATAGTACTTGCCAATAAAAATCACTTACAAAATGACCAAATAAGAAACCTCACTAAGGCAGGGAGCCTGATGCAGAACTTGATCCCAGGACCCTGGGATCATGACCTGAGCCAAAGGCAGACATTTAACCAACTGAGCCACCCCGCTGTCCCTGAAATGAGCTCTGAGTTAATTAATTTTCATTTTTTCTTGTTTGATAATAAAATTACTTAAGGCTATGAATAATTTAGTTGTATCCAGATGTTTTTAAGTGTAATAATCTTACTGTGCTATGTTACCTGTTCAAAATTGCAGGCTTCCTCTTTAAGATACTGTTTTAAAAACTTTTTGTGACCTGCAATTTTTCTCAACTTTTGTTTAATTTCTGGTTTTACGTCACTGTAGTCAGAAAATATGATCTGGAGCAGCCCAGGTGGCTCAGCAGTTTAGCGCCGCCTTCAGCCCAGGGCCTTATCCTGGAGACCCAGGATCGAGTCCCATGTCAGGCCCCCTGCATGGAGCCTGCCTCTTCCTCTGCCTTTGTCTCTGCCTCTCTCTCTCTCTCTCTCTTTCTGTGTCTCTCATGAATAAATAAAATCTTTAAAAAAAACAAAACAAAAAAAAAAAAGAAAATATGATCTGTACTATTTCTACTCTGAGAAATTTGGTTTCCTTTGAGAGCCTAGAATATGCTCAGTTTTTACACACATTTCATGAACATTTAAAAAATGTATGTTCTATTTATAGGATAGAATTTTTATTTACAGGCACTAAATTAAATTTACTGATATACTGGTTCAGTTCTGTCACCACATACCCTGTAGGAGACCATCTCAGGTTCAACTAAACATGTAAGATCCCAAGATCACCATAAGCTTTCTTAGTATCAGTTTACTTAAAAGGCCATAGGGATGATAAGAGATCACAAAATGGTAATGTCAAAGGGGAATATGATAAATTTTGCAGCAATAACAACGTTGTGATCATAGTTGCATTTTTAGAATCCTATAAATTACAGTAGTAAATTAAGGATGATCAAATACAGAGTTATCTCTGATACTAAAAAAATCAATTCTAATACATCACTAAATTAACAATTGAAAGATGTTCCCCTTTCATTCATGTTGTTATCAAAGCCAAATGACTACATAACATACATAATAAAGTATAACAAAATATTCAGGGGTATGCAACCAGTGTTCCTAAATTAGGAAGCAACAGCCTACTAGAAAGATCTAAACATGTTACTGCTCAATAGTGCCTTTGATTCTACTACTTCCTTTCCAGAAATATCAATTCTCATGTTTTGTCCATTCTGTGAGAGAATATACTATAAAACCAAACATGTGCTATAATACATTGATCCAATTATATGTAGTTTCCAAGTGATACAGAAAATGGAAAAAGGATAAAGACAAACAGGAAAAATGAGATGAGATTTTTTTTTAAGGTTTTATTTATTTATTCATGAGAGACATAGAGAGAGGCAGAGACATAGGCAGAGGGAGAAGCAGGCTTGCTTCAGGGAGCCCGATGCAGGACTCAATCACAGAACTCCGGGATCATGCCCTGAGCTGAAGGCAGACATGCGCTGTGAGATGAAATTTCTATTCACAATTTAAATGTCATCTTTGGATTAAGTTTTCTGAGTATCACTTATTTCTGGGATAGAGAAATGAATATCACAAGTGTAAGCTGCCCTATTATAGGAAACACCTGCTCCGTTACATCTTCCTACTGCTTCTTACTGCTCCAACTGCCTCTATAGTTCCAAGAAGATCACCAAGCACATTTTATGAGAATCTCAAGGTTTTTGATAAAAAGCTTTATAAGGTTAAGCTATCAGATGAAAGGTTAAAAAGTGCTATAAATAGGAAATGCTGAAGGGAACTTACAAAAGCAAGAAAATTTAGTGAGTCAGTGCTCTCAATCTATTTCAAAAGCTGGGATTATCATTTCATCAAACTGTAAATTATCAATAATTTATTAAAATGACAATATGATGAGGATGAATAGGGGAACAAAAACTTTCTATTGTGACCATCTGCTGATACAGCAAAATCATTGAAGAAACTGCAGTTATTTTAAGACCTGCATTAACTTACTATTTCTGGGAAGGGAAATACTGTTCTATGGCTCCTTAACCTAAATTTGCTGAAGTACTTGACATGATCTCATGCATGATTTAAACTAGATAATGTAGGGGCACCTGGGTGACTCGGTTGAGCGAGCAACTCTTGATTTTGGTTCAGGTCATGATCTCAGGGTCATGAGACTGAGCCCTGCCTCAGAGCTCACATGGGCATGGAGCCTCCTTGGGATTCTCTCTCTCCTTTCCCTCTGTACCTGTTCTCACTCCCAGTCTCTGATCCTGTGTGCATGCAATCTCTCTCAAAACGAAACAAAAATAAAACAAAAACTCCCCAACAACCATTTATAACATGCATCTATAGCTGTTCAATTAAAAAAAAAAATTATGGGACTGCATCAAGATAAAACACTTCTGCATGGGGAAGGAAACAATCAACAAAACTAAAACGCTACTTGTAGAATGGGAGAAGATATTTGCAAATGACGTATCTGATAAAGGGTTAGTACCTAAAAAGTATAAAGAGCTTATCAAACTCAACACCCAAAAAGCGGGATCCCTGGGTGGCGCAGCGGTTTGGCGCCTGCCTTTGGCCCAGGGCGCGATCCTGGAGACCCGGGATCGAATCCCACATCAGGCTCCTGGTGCATGGAGCCTGCTTCTCCCTCTGCCTGTGTCTCTGCCTCTCTCTCTCTCTGTGACTATCATTTAAAAAAAATAATAAATAAATAAATAAATAAATAAATAAATAAATAAATAAATAAAACACCCAAAAAGCAAATAATCCAGTTAAGAAATGGGCAGAAGACACGAAGAGACGTTTTTCCAAAGAAGACATAGATGGCTAACAGAAACATGAAAAGATGCTCACAATCACTCATCATCAGGGAACTACAAATCAAAACCACGATGATACAACCTCACATGGGTCAGAATGGCTATAATTAACAACCCAGGAAACAACAGATGTTGGCAAGGATGTGGAGAAAAGGGAACCCTCTTACACTGTTGGTGAGAATGCAAGCTGGTACCACTGCTCTGGAAAACAGTATGGAGATTTCTCTTTCTCTTTTTGTTTTTTTAGTATGGAGATTTCTCAAAAAGTTAAAAATAGAACTATCCTATGACCTAGTAATTGCACTACTAGGTATTTGTATTTACCTAAAGGATACAAAAACACTGATTCAAAGGGACATGTGCACTCTGATATTTATAGCAGGATTATCAACAACAGATAAATTATGGAAAAATCCCAAATGTCCATCAACTGATGAATGGATAAAGAAGATGTAATATATATACACACACACACACACACACACACACACACACACAATGGGCTATCACTCAGCCACTAAAATGAATGAAATCTTGCCACTTGCAACAATGTGAATAGAGCTAGAGTATATTATGCTTAGGAAGTAAGTCAGGGAAAGACAAACACTATGATTTCACTCATATGTGGAATTTAAGAAGGAAAACAGATGAATACAGGGGAAGGGAAGGAAAAATAAAGTAAGATGAACATTGAGAGGGAGGCAAACCACAAGAGATGCTAAACTCTAGGATACTAACTGAGGGTTGCTGGAGGGGAGGTAGGTGGAGATGGGCTAGATGGGTGGCTATTAAGTAGGGCACTTGTGTTGACCACTGGTGTTATATTTGAGTCACTAAATTCTACTCCTGAAACAAGTATTACACTATATGTTAACTAACTAGAATTTAAATAAAAATTTGAAAAAAAAAAAAAAAGTTTTGCGGAATTGGACCACACAGATGACAGCCTCTCAGGGATGATGAAAGGTAAAGACCAACAGAGAAGCTTCATGGTTAACAATTCTAAAGTTTGCAGAAGTGTACAAGGAAACAAAGGAGAAAGCCTATAGTAAAATAATGAATCCTATTATAAAACTGCCATTTTCCTAAGAGAATATTACATAATTTATCCATAAAGTATGCTAAGGAATTATGATTCAATCATCTACACAGGTAACTTTAGTTTGAAGGAAAGAGAAGTAACAGCTGTTGGCAAACAGCATCTCTTCTACCCATGAAATGTTGATGTGACTATGAAAATGTGAACATAATATTTCTGGAATTGGGGATTTATACAAAATTCATATTCAAATGGTATCTGGAGATTTAAGGTCCATTGTCATGTATGCGGTCATAGCAGAAGAAAAGGTTAGCAGAAGAATAGCAGAAGATGAGACCATACAGTCATTTTTCCTAGAGCACAAATCTGACCAGGTCACCCCTGTGGTGACAATATATTGAAGTATCACTGACACATGTTACATTAGTTTCAAGTGTACAACAAAGTGATTTGCCAACTCTCTATGTTATGCTATGCTCATGAGTATAGCTGCGGTCTGCCACCATATAATACTACTTCAGTATCCCTGAATATTTTCCCCATGCTTACCTTTCATCCCCATGACTTTCATTCCATACCAGGCAGCCTGTATATCCCCTTCCCCTTCACCTAATTTTCCCATTCCCCCAACCTCTTCCGTGTAGCAACCATCAGTTTGTCCTGTTTATGGGTCTGTTTCTGCTTTTGGTTTATCATCTATTTAGTTTTTTAGAATCCACAGATGAGTAAAATCATATGGTTACTTTACTTAACATTATACCCCAAGGTCCATCCATGCTGTTGCAAATGGAAAGATCTCATTCTTTTTTGTAGCTGAGTTAATATTCCATTGCACATTCAACGTGGATGGAACTGGAGGGTATTATGCTGAGTGAAGTAAGTCAATTGGAGAAGGACAAACATTATATGTTCTCATTCATTTGGGGAATATAAATAATAGTGAAAGGGAATATAAGGGAAGGGAGAAGAAATGTGTGGGAAATATCAGAAAGGGAGACAGAACATAAAGACTCCTAACCTGGGAAACGAACTAGGGGTGGTGGAAGGGGAGGAGGGCGGGGGGTGGGGGTGAATGGGTGATGGGCATTGAGGGGGGCACTTGACAGGATGAGCACTGGGTGTTATTCTGTATGTTGGTAAATTGAACACCAATAAAAAATAAATTTATTAAAAAAATTCCATTGTACATACATACACATCTTTATCAATTCATCTATTGATGGACATTTGGGTTGTTTCCATATCGTGTCTATTGTACATAATGCTGCAGTAAAAGGAGAGGTGCACATATCTTTCTGATTTAAAATTAATGTTTTCATTATGGAACTAATGGATCACATGCTATTTCTAGTTTAATTTTTTGAGGAACCTCCATACTGTTTTTCCACAGTGACTGCGCCAATTTACATTCTCACCAACAGTGTGGAAAGTTTTCTTTTTCTATACCATGTTCACCAACATTTGTTATCTCTTTTCATTCTAGTCATTCTGATAGCTGTGAGTGACTTCTCATTGTGGTTTTGCTTTGATGACAACTTTCTGATGGCTCCTTATTCCTACCAAACAAAATCCAAATTTCTAGCTTTCTACAGCTGCCATAACTACCACAAATTTATTACCACAGTTCTATAGATTAGTAGGAGTCCAGAACAGTCTCACTGGACTAAAGTCAAGGTGTGTCAGCAGGGCTGCATTCCCTGCCAAAGGCTCTAGGGGAGAACCTGTTTTTTGCCATTTCCAATAAATAGAGGCTATCTTCCTCTGTCTTCAAAGCAACAGCACATTGAGTCTTTCTGACATTGCATCACTTTGACCCTCTCTTCCACCTTTTTTTTTTTTTTTAAGATTCTATTTATTTATTCATGAGAGAGAGAGAGAGACTGGGGCAGAGACACAGGCAGAAGGAGAAGCAGGCTCCATACAGGGAGCCTAACATGGGACTCCATCCCGGGTCTCCAGGATCACGCCCTGGGCTGAAGGCGGTGCTAAACCATTGAGCCCCCCGGGCTGCCCTCTCTTCCACTTTTAAACACTCTCACGATTACCTGGATCATCCCCCTTACACTCAATCATTGGATGAGCAACCTTAATTCCACTTTGCAATGTAACTAAACTTATCTGTAGGGGACACAGCATATTCATAGGACCCAGGGATTAGGACATGGACTTCTTTGGGAGATGAAAGGGATTATTTTTCCTACCACATTTATCATATGGCATACCACCAGGTCCTATACAACCCAACTGTTATTTGGCACACAGTAGGCAACGAAATAAATGTTTCTGAAGTAATGTTCCTCTCACTACCCAATATTCATTGAAATAAAATAAATTATTTGTTCTGAGTACCGGAGGTTGTTTAGCAGCACCCTTGGCTCCTACCCATTGAATCAGAGTAGTACTTCTCAGCCATGTGACAATAAAAAGTGTCTTTAGACAAGGCTGTAAGTGCCCTTGGGGGTGGAGGAACAACACTCAGTTGAGAACCCCTATTAAACATGGACCTATTGTTTGCATCAGAAGGAAATGTAGCTCCACTTAACTCACACAAGGACATAAAAGTCATTTTTATTATAATGGGTTAAGAAACTCATTAGTTTCTTCAATGCATTTTCTTGCAGCTCAGAAAAAAAGTGGAGGGGAAGAAATTAAGTTTAAGAGTTTAAGTTGAAACAAAGTCACAACACCTGGACAGTTTCTGTAACAAAATCTCTCCCTTTTTACATCAATTTTATTTTAAAGTGCTTTATTTCAAGGGCACAGCTCCCAAAAAATCATATGACTCATTAATATGATATTCACATACATTATCACACATGAGATATAAATATAAAATTGTGCGGAGCACTATTAAAGTCTGTCACAGATCATTTCACCTTGCTCTTCAGGTTCATATAAAAATGAATTAAAATGGCTAGGATATAATGACAGCCAAACCATTTAATAAGTAAATTCCTTAGTTTAATAAATTCCCTTTCAGCAGAAGTAATTTTTATTTTTTAACATATCACTAGATACAGGAGAATTAAACTATTTTTAGGTGGTTTTAAATTAATGTAAAGGGACATGTTCTTTCCTCTGTTTGCTTCATATGACCCTGAATCGTGGTTTTGCACCTTAGCTTTTGATATAAGCCGTCTTTATCTCAGTTAGGCTGAGACCATAAAATTGAAACAATTGCTTTCAATACGCTGTTTGAAAGAACAAGCTGGAGTGTTATTAGATTGATCTACAAAATACCCTTTTGAAAGGAAAATAAACCTGGAATTCTTAGCATTAAAATAGCCAAAATCTTATGCCTCTGATTTTCAAACAATACTATCTTTGGTGTTTTTCAATTAGCATTTCTCTCTCTCTCTTTTTAAGATTTTACTTAATAGAGAGAGAGAGAGAACATGCAGTGGGGAGGACGAGAAGGAAAAAGAGAAGCCGACTCCTCACTGAGCAGGGAGCCTGATGCAGGACTTGATCCCAGGACCTAGGGATCTTGACCTGACCCAAAGCCAGACACTTAACTGAGTCACCCAGGTGCCCAGCATTATTCTCACTTTCAAATGAGATTTTTAAACAATTCTCTAGTTAAGTGTTCAGTTTATCTTAAAAATTACACAATGACAAATCTGCAAGTAAAATAACCTCAGAAATATCATTAATGAGTATTAAAATACACTTTAGGCTACAGTAATTAAAATAGGCTGGTCAATGTACTATAATGTGGAGTTCTGAAATAAATCCGGGCAAACCTGGCAGTGCGGTATCGGATAAAGGCAGCACTTCAAAACAACAGAAAAAGACAGGCTTCTGATTAGTTCTGTGAAAGAGGCTAGCCATATCTAAAACAAGCTGACACTCTACTTCACTCCTGTAGCAAAAAACAAATTCCATTTGGATTAAAACATTTAAATGAAACAAAAAGACCTGTAAAAACAAAAGAAATTGGGATCTTGAGTGTGGGGCAGCCATTCCCTGCACACCATAAAGCACCAGCTCGGAAAACTCACTGACCTAACAGAGACCTCTCCAAGAGCAGTGCAGGTCTGGACTGATCACACCCCAGAAGCTAACTGTTCATCTTTCAAAAGAGGAGTCTGACGAATGGGGGTGCAGGTGAGGAAACCCCCTGAGAGCAATAAGAGCACATCTGTGAAAGGAAGCAGAAACCACAATCTGCAAGGCTGTACTAGGACTCAGAAAACAAACTACCCTCAATTGTGATACACAAGACAAGCGATCTAAACCCATACTCTTTAAACAGCTCATTTAGATCCATGTGTTCCAAGAGAGGACAACTGAGGAGCTGATCCAGTGGTACTGCAAGGTCTTGTGTGTTAAAATTAAGACCAGTTACTGTCTTTTTACAAATTCTGATGGTTTACAAATTCTGATCAACCCCTGACAAGATCATTCTGTGACTAACTCTAGCACTCTAAATCTGATAAAACCTCTCCATGATTTACCCACTGGGACATGACCCACAGTTCCACAAAGTGTGCACTTTCCTTTGCAATGAAAAGCTCATCAATTTAATTTTGTCTTGGTTTAAAAAACAAAAAGCAAAAAACAAACTGAATGAAACACGGATGAAGAATTAAGAGCTCATTTCTGGATCTATGAAGAGCATGTTCAGGTTTTTTATTACTAAGGAACTACTCTGAACTAGGTGGCAGAGAATAATAACTATTTTTTAATATTAATGAATTCTGTGGAGTCAAGTAAGGAAGGATGGTCTCTGCTCCATGATCTATGGAGGAGAGTGACACTATCTTGGGGAATTATCTGCAGGGTCACTCATGTTATCTAGGGTGAATGGTGGCTGTTGTTTGGGACCTCAGCTGGGGAATAAGACCTACATTCTCCTCATGGACACATGGTACCCAGGTTCCAAGAACAAGTCTCCATAGGGAACAAGGTGGAAGCTCCATCTTATGATCTGACTCAGCAGTCATAAAGCATCATCAAGACTGACCAATTTCAAGGGCAAGAAATACAGGCCTAACTTCTGAATGAAAAAGAGTGTCAAAGTCACATTGTAAGAACAGGATGTGGAATGGAAGGTGTTGTTATGGCCATTCTTGGAAAATACAATGTATCAGAGAACTCTTATTTTAGAGCAAAAGCAGGGGCACCTGGGTGGCTCAGTGGTTGAGTGTCTGCCTTTGGTTCAAGGCGTGATCCCGGGGTCCTGGGATCGAGTCCCACATCAGGCTCCCCGCAGGAAGTCTGCTTCTCTCTCTGTCTCTCTCATGAATAAATAAATAAATAAAATCTTAAAAAAATAATAAAGCAAAAGCAAACAACCAAATAAAATTTCTAGTAGAAAAATGAGAGGGAAAAGGTAAGAACAAGTCATTCATCAAACAAAGGAATATAAAGGAACGACAAACATCTGGAAAATGCTCAGCCTTGCTCATAATTAGCGAAGGTACATAAACAATAAGCTACTGCTTTGTAACTAGCATACTGTGCAGGGTATGGAATGACTCACACACCACCCACGTGCACATTAGACTTCAACTGTTAGCTGTTTTCCTTGAAGGAAGAGGCTTGCCTTTGAGAAAATGTCTGTCAAATAATCTGTCAGCCATCCTTCCACGTTCAAACGGTGTTGCAGGAAAAAGACAGTTAATTCAGCTCACGACTCTATCGCAAAGTACTTTTCCCCAAGACAACCACTGTCACAAAGAACATGCCCATTGTGACATAGAGAATATTTAAGAGAGGCATACTCAAGAGTGGCAACTGAGTAAAACTGGTAATCCGTACTACTTCATCAAAGACGTGCCTAAATGAAACCGGCTTTAAAAAACAAAACCTGTTGAGTACATGGTAGTAAGAAACATGACGGCTACTAGCAGAGTTTGCTGCCATTGCCTTTATTGAGGCTCAAGAGCCAGCAGTTATACCTGCCTCCGCTGTTGCACCACCAGTGCAGAAGTCCACATGATGAAAAGAAAAGTAACAGCTTAGTACAGTAAACAGTATCATCATTCATAAGACTGATTCATAGTATCAGTTATGGAACAGTAATAATACTCTTAAAAGGGTTTCAGGAACCCCTAGTTGTTTGTGAACTGTACTTTAAGAAGTGCTGCCCAACACATGCAGGCAATGGAGATCCATCCAATGGAATGTCATCAAATGCAGCTATTAAAGGAAATGATGCAAATGTAAAGGCACGCACAGGGAAGTATGCCCAGGTATCTACTATATTTAAATATGACCAAGGAGCATAATAGAATGGAGAGCATTTCTTACTTAGCAACTACATACAAATGTTTATATGATGTAAATAAAATCTTTGGAAAGAAACATCACGTTACAAAAGGCTGCCTTTGGGAAAGGGTATTTCCTATCATGTAATTAATTCTGTGGGTTTTAAAACAATATGTTACTTTTATAATTTAACAAAAAAGATCTTCAAAATAGGAACTTGCTACAAAGAATAATCCTTTGAAAAGGCTTCTTAATTTTGCCTCCCTCAAGATAGGCCCCTTAAAAAAAGCAGAAGGGAAAAAGGAATAAAAGAAAGTCTAATGTTCACTTAAGTTACTTAAGTAATATTACTTACTTAAGTTACTTAAGTAATGTTACTTAAGTTACTGAAAATATATTCTCCCAAATGAGGCCATATTCTTCACATATAAAGATGAAGACTTTCTTTAACGTGGAGTCAGTACCACCATGCCCAAGTTTCCAAATGAACAGAGGCAAAGTTCCTTAATTCTTCCTGATTAAGGTTCTAAGTAACAAGTCAGATAAATAAATTCAATTCAAGAAGTAATGAGGTTGCCTGCTTTCTAAAACTCAACAACAATATTGAGGTCAGCAAGCAATCAATCTGAGGTCTTAATCAAAAACAGAAACTCAGGAATCATCACTTTATTTAGTTTCAAGGGCATTTTCAAAGGAATTTTCTTTTCCAGTATCTTTTGATTACGATTATGTAGCCTACTGTGAAAGACCTTAACCTCGGGATCTCAAACTATTTTTTGATTAACATTTTAGCTTGATCACAGGAAGAACTGCTTTCTCAGGAGGATGCTTGGTTATCAATTTGTATCTTTATTACATCTCAGTTGGATTATTTCAATTCACTGTTTCCCATCCTCTTAGACTGTTTTAATGTCACTTGCAAAGTCTGCAGTTTTTAAGAGCTGAATTACCCATTAAAACAGTGTATTTCTAAGATTTGGTAAGTTTAACATCGATTTTGAGAGTCTCATTTATAAGAAAAGCTATGTTCAATCTACAACTTTAAAATATTCACTTTATACACACACACACAGTCAGCCTTAAGTTATGTGTCTTATGACAACCGTTTTTACATTTCAGTATCATCTGGAAATGAAGATAAGGATGCATTAACAACAGTATTAAAAGGTAGTTGAACTTAGGGAACATAGACTCAGGGCAAAGCATACATAAAAACAAGTAAATACTCTCAGGAAACTGACTTTGTAATAAGCTAATGGTATTAAAATATATTAAAGAATATGTATACATTACTGATGGACACACATCCGAAGACAGGTCCTGTAGGTACACATAATCACTAGTGGAGGAAATATTAATTATAACGATCTATGTTTTGCACATGATGAGCATACAAAAATGTTGAATAAATACAAAAGACAAATATATTTTGAAGATGCTATTCTTGCTACTGTGTTAAGACATTCTCTTCAACACTGGATTTAACTGGCAAGTTGATTATGATATTGGTTGGTATAGTCTCGATTCTTGTGCTTAGTGTTCTCTGAGCTTCTTAGACCTGTGAGCTCAGAGTTGTCATTAAATTTGGAAGAAATGTGGCCATTATATCTTCAAATATTTCTTTTGTTCTCCCTTTTCTCATTTGGGGACTTGAACTACGAGTACCTTAGGCTGCTTGAAGATGTCCTACATAGTTTACACCTCCATCTGTCTTTTTTTCTGTTTCATTTTGGAGAGTTTCTAACTTCTGTGTCTTCAAAATTCACTAATCTTTTGTCCCACAATACTTATCTACATTAACCCCACCAGACATTATAGATTTTAATTCTTACAGGTTCATTTCAGTCTTTTTAAAGTATCCTCAACATCTCTATTTAACATACTCCATCTCTCTTCTAACTTCTTAACACAGAGAACAGTTACAAAAACAGTTTTAATCATCTTTTCCCCAACATTTCTACCATATGATCTATTCTTGAGTAGTTACAATTGATTGATTTCCCCCTCTCAGTATGGATATCTTCTAGTTTCCCTGCTTGCCTTTAGGTCTTTATTGAATGCCAGGCATTATACATTTTGCCCTGTTACTGGAAATTTTTCTAAGACTATAGTCTTGAGTTTTGATCTAGGACATGGTTACACTGGTTGGAAACAGTTTGATCTTTTTAGATTTTTGCTTTAACCTTTCTTTGGTAGAATCAGAGCAATAGCTCATCTGGGGATAATTTTGTACCAGCACTGACATACACTTCTGAATCCTCTACCTAACACCCTATCATTTTTGAGGTTTCCATTCTGACAATAGGATCTATTCCTGTGTCTGTAAGTTCCCCCAACAGTCCTTCCTGGAGGTTCTTCCCCGGGCCGGGGGTAACTTCTACACTTGTGTGTGCTGATCAGTACTAAAGACTAAAAACTAAAGACTCACAAGGGACCCTCTAAAGATCTGGCAAGTTCTAAAGGGGCTGCTCCCTCTTCTCTGATAACTTGAGCCTCTTTGGTATCCTCAGACTGCCAGTTCCATCTCCTCAAATCAAAGAGACTACTTGGACTCCCTGTGTTACTCCCTGGAACTCTCTCCAGGAAAATAAACTGTGACAGTCAGATGGCTCATGAGGTTTGTTTTCTGTTTCTCATAAATCATTATTCTTCTAATTCTGGTTTCTCATATCTTTAAAATATTTTGCTTCATGTGTTTATTTTGTCTTTTCTTTTTACTTATTATCTCATATGGAAGAACAATTTCAATGTCTATTATTTCCATCTTTGTAAGAAACAACTCCAATTTAACAAATTTAGAGTCTCAGGACGCCTGGGTGGCTCAGCAGTTGAGCATCTGCCTTCAGCTCAGGGTGTGATCCCGGGGTCCAGGGATCAAGTCTCACATTGGACTCCCTGCAGGGAGTCTGTTTCTTCCTCTGCCTCTCATGAATAAATAAATAAAATCTTAAAAAAAAAAAAAATTTAGAGTCTCCAAAACAAAGGAAATTACATCTGTCTAAAGCATTCATGATACAGGGAAAGGCTTCTCTCTTTAATCTCCCCTCACACCTCATCTTCAAATGTCATCTCCCTACACATTCAGTTCACACCAGCATCCTACCTGACACATAGCTCAATGACTGCATGCTGAATGGATACTTTCATTTAATGGTTCAAGAAACTAGAAAAATGTGAATTAACCTGAGAGTCATCCTTTTACTTTTTAGGCCCCTGAGAAGCAAACTGGAAAGGAATCTTTGGAAACACTAGCATGCTAAAAACACACACTCTTGCTATGGAAGCCACAAAAGATAGATAATAATAATTCTCAGGTGAATTGGGGGGAGGGGGGTGAAGGCAACAAGTACAACCTCAAGGTTCTCTAACCTTTGGGCACTAGCCCATTGTCTCCCTGAGCCCGCAGGTGCAATTTTACTATTTCTCTCAGCCAGTCTACGTGTCATTTGGCTGGCGGCAAGGGAAACACTTAAGTAACTGGCTATACTTAAAAACAGTTTGGTTCTAAGTGCTTTAAGGTTTGCTCACTACTCGAGACACATAAAGCCTATAGGCCAAGTAAAGCCAAGTGAAGAAAAATTAGTCAGGATGGGGAGAGAGCACATACCTATGTGTGTGAAAAAAATCAAAAGATCTACATCTAAATCCTACAGGAGAAAGTACTATAAAAGTCAAGAGATTACTTTCAATTACTCTTTAATTAGCCTCTCTAAAGAAATCTTATAAAAGGTATATATAACCTCTTCCATAAAATGTATATTCTCACCCAAACCTGCATACAATCTCATTGGTGTTTTTCAAACTCCTCCAGAAGTCAATTCACAGGCAGAATGTCAGGCTAAGAATTTCTGCCTAAATAAATGGAATATTGGTCCTAAAATTTACTTTCTCCTCCAGCTCCTGAATTAACAGTTCTGAAATGAGGGTCCATGGATGCTCCCAAACCCAAATGCGCACTTGACATTTTCTCAAGTCTTTATTTATACATGGTTATTAGAAGAACCTTATTTTTAGGCATTGATACATACACTGAAACATTTTTTTCTGAGAATAGGTATGATATAAACACAGAAAACGTCTTAAAAATCTCTAGTTTCCTTTTTAATTTTTATTTATTTATGATAGTCACACAGAGAGAGAGAGAGAGGCAGAGACACAGGCAGAGGGAGAAGCAGGCTCCATGCACCGGGAGCCCGACGTGGGATTCGATCCCGGGTCTCCAGGATCGCACCCTGGGCCAAAGGCAGGCGCCAAACCGCTGCGCCACCCAGGGATCCCAAAAATCTCTAGTTTCAAAAAAAAAATCTCTAGTTTCTATGTGTCATATAATTTGTGGTAGACTTATGCTAAGTACTTATGCCAAATATACTAAATGATTGCTATTCACTCAAAACATTGATTACAAGTTACAAAATAAATTTTTACAAGAAAGGTGTCCTTTGGTGTATTGTCAAAGCAATAAAAATCTTGAAGACTAAAATCCACATGAACAACTTCACTGAATAATCAGGTTAATAGTTTAGAGTGTTTTCTTGATTTTATATATAGACCACCAATATGATGGACCACAAGACACAGAATACACAGTTCCTGCTAAGACTAATTAGCTACAAAGTCAATTAGGAAAACTGTGTCTGTGTAGCACTACAGCTATTTTCCCACTGGTACTAATAAGCTGCAAGATGAGAAAAGAGGTAGTAGGTTATAGATCTAGATTTGTTTCAAGAATGAAAAGAGGAGAGGACTCTGTGATCTTAAGGCAGAGGGAAACAGATCCAATGACACAACACTCACCAAGGTGAATATAGCCGTCCAAGGACCCAAATAAAACAGGGGTATATTTTGAGAGTGAATCTTTTCAAATGAAAGGTAAAACAGAAAAAAATTTCAGTTATTTGCTTTTATATACTATTGGCTAACCGATTTTCTTAAGGTGTTTTAAATATGACAAATGAAAGAGAATGCCATAGCTAAAGAAACATTAATATGAAAAAAATAAAAATAATAATTAAAAAAAGAAACATTAATATGTAATACAAGAAATGTTTACTCAACAAAGCTTTACTGAAATATACAAAAATGTACATACATACATATCCAAAGATAAGTGACACATGGTGCCCAATTTCAGGGAGATCACAGATTTGAGTTACAAGGTTATATAAGGTGGTATGGGCAGTTGAGACATAGAGAAAAGATGCTACATAAGTCCAGGAGAGACAACGATTATTTCTGTAACTAGGCATGGGTGGGAAGGGTGATCAGTGAGTGGTCATGAGGAAAATAGTAAATAAGTAAGCTGAGCAAAGGGAAAGAAGGTGAAGGGGCTACTCTATATGTAAGGACTCATCTGAGTGCTCTACCAGAGGCAAGAAACGTGTAACATGTACAGAGACAAGTCAACTGGTTTAGGAGACAGAGTGGAGAAAAGGAAGACAGGGTTCAAAAGGATGGATGGAATGACAGTGCAGAAATCTATACAATACTGTCAGGGAGTTTAATTCCTATTATAGTGGTTCACAACCCTGACTGGACACCAAAATAACATGTGAAGCTTTTTTTTTTTTTTAACATATGTAAGCCTGATTTCCAGGTCCACAAATTTAGTAGGTCTAACATAGGGAGGCAAAGGCTATGTTTTGCTCAAAGATAATAGCACCAGAAAAACAAGAAAATCTAAGTTAAAAGATGGGAAAGTTTGTGAAAGTAAGTTTGTACAAAGACCATAAAAATAAGAATAATTATGGGGCTCCAAATAAAGGTACAAAACACAATTTCCAGGAGACACGGGATGGTTAGTAAGGAAGAAGAAGAGGCTGTGATGACAGAGAAATGTCAGAGTTCAGGATTTTGGGTGAGGATCAGTTCTAAATAAGGATGAGGCCAAGATGTAGCAAGAAAGTAGAGGTGAAAAATATAATGGAACTGGGCACAGCAAGAAAAAGCAACAAAGTTCTCTAAAGTCATAACCAGCATGACAATGCACACAAGCTGAATAAGAAAGAATAGTTTCAACAATTCCGTATCTACCCTGACTACTGAATGTAATAGGGCAAGGATTCTCAAAAGGCAGTTCAGAAACTACCAATGGACTAATCTCATAATATTATCTGAAGAATAAAAATGTCTTTTGTAGGTGAATTTCAAGATTGTTGTTAATTAACTAAGAAAAACACAAAACCTTATTAGTGATGGCCAAATAGAATTCTTAATACTAGCTCTGATGAGTCTTTCTAGAGGCAAATAAGAACAGGTAAAACAATCATCCACTGGTTCTCAGTGATCAAAATCATGCTGGGAAAGTTTATAACTTCCTAATTCAACCACCAATACAGGGTGCCCTGCTAACATTACATTCTGATTGAACATTTTTAGAGCAATATTACAGAACATTTTCAAATGATAACAAGGTAACTTTCCCTCTGACAATGTATTCTCAAGTCTACTAAGTAAAAGCCTAAGGAAAGTTGATTTTAATAGGCAAGTAAAATTTCTCACGAGTTGATAACAGGAGCAACTAGGGGAGGAGGAAACGGGAGGTAAGAGGAGGTGAAGGCTAAGGCAGTCTATCTCCTCTCAACAAGAGGGAAAAGCGGTTAGCTACCTATAGGCTCTGATTTTCAGACAATTCCATTCCCACACTGCCGTACTCCTGTCGCTCTCTGATCCAGTGCTGTATCTGGCATTAGTAGCACAAGGGACAACACTCACTCAAAGGCAATAAACAAGACATGCTCAGAATTTATTACACTTGACCATGAGACTTAGGATCTGGTTATGAATTTATCATATTAAATGTAACTCAACCTAAAATGCAATTAATCTGTTTAGATGTGCTACAGCCAAAGCAGAAGACTGTGATGTTAGGTTTGCTATGTCCTGTGACCTACAGATAGTTGGTTCCATCCAAAATATAGCTTAGATAGGCTGTAGATTCTGTTTGACCTATATAAGGGACAAGTTAAAATTTAAAACCCTTGCTAGCTAGTCACATAAATACTTGAGTCTATTGAAAGCTAAAGACTAGATTATAAATCAGTAAATATTCACCTGCAGATCTCACTCAGCGAACACAACTTAAAGTACATGTTAAAATGATATTTTCATTGGTTTGTAATATGGCATAAATGTTCTCAATTCTAATCTACCTCTTGAGAGAGATAATGGGAAGTTGAAAAATGAAAAATAATAGCTCATATTGTTGGACTAGACATAAGATAGCTCTCAATTTTTCTTTTAAAATACATTAAGATAAATATAAGGGGAGAAGAAATGTGTGGGAAATATCAGAAAGGGAGACAGAACGTAAAGACTGCTAACTCTGGGAAATGAACTAGGGGTGATAGAAGGGGAGGAGGGCGGGGGGTGGGAGTGAATAGGTGACGGGCACTGGGGGTTATTCTGTATGTTGGTAAATTGAACACCAATAAAAAATAAATTTAAAAAAATAAAATAAAATAAAATAAAATACAATAAAATAAAATAAAATAATAAAATAAAATACATTAAGATATATTCCCATATGTGTACATAAAAGATGAAAAATAAATTCACTTCAAGTACAAATCATCTTGAAAACTGTTAACAGTTCCCAAAATGATTTTTCTCTTGAAAAAACTAAGCAAACAGAAGGCTTGCAAAGGTCTATAACACGAAGGAAAAAAAGAGAGAAAAAAGTTATTGTCAATGAAGCAAGGGCTATATTCATAAACTGAATTATTAAAACAGTAAAAATATATTTCTAGGAACACTGTATATAAAACTTCCAAGTTTCATGAATATGCTACAAATTTAAAACTAATGTGGTATTTATTACTTACTCTAAATCTTCATAAACTTGATAATAAATATTAGACATAATTATACATAAATAATTTCTTTGGACTATAAGCTCCGTTCACTGCAATATCCTCAATTTCAAAAATAGTGTATCATGTAGTAAGCATTCAATAAGTATATAAAAAACTTAAAATAATACTTACAATAAATACCCAATGTTACAAAATAATGACCGTCTTTGTGAATTATCATTAATGTTCTCCCTGAAATTGCTCTCTCTCAATGGACATTCCTCAAGTTCTAGCTCTTGATTAAGTTTTTTCAGTAACTGCAAAGTATATTTAACTGTTAAAGTAAATGGACAAATTAACAAACCATTAGTTTCCAAGCCATGCTTATCACAGGGACACGACAAATTACACTTAACTTTACAGATCTAATTCCAATTTCAGTGACCTATGGTTGCTGAGCTATGTTTTAAGCTGGTATATCTTTCCCGCAAACATGGTAGTTCCCATTCACTGTGCAGTTTCAGCAAAATGGTGTGTGGGATTTCTCAAAACATTTTTAAAAAGCTATAGAAATTTTAGAAATTAAAGTCATAAAGAATGGGTCAGACTGGGAGTCAAGAAAGCTCAGTTCTCATTTTGTTCTTTCCCAAAACCTGTAACTCTGGAGTAAGAGGGAACTTCTCTGTGCCTTGGTTTCCTCATCAGTATCTGGCCATAAAACTGTTACAGGGGTTAATAAGACTCTAAAAAAAAATCCTTTGAAAAAAGGATAATGTTTATTATGTAGCTATTATTACTTCAAAGTCCTGTAAAATGATGATGTTTGGATAGACCATTACTTGTGTTATGCTCCACTAGCACAGGTAAATGAGAAGTTAGTGTACTTTTGTTTTTAAAGATTTATTTATTTTAAAGAGAGAGCAAGGGATTGAGTGTAGCTAGGGTGGGAAGAGCGGGGCAGAGAAGGAGAAAGAATCTCAAGCAGACTCCATGCTGAGCACAGAGTTTGACGCAGGGCTCAATCCCATGATTCTCACTCAGATCACGAACTAAGCCAAAAAATCAAGAGTCAGACACTTAACCAACTGCAGCACCCAGGCACCCCAAAGTTAGATAGTTTTAATAATGTTTAAGCTTATATACTGACATTACCAACTAAAGCATCTAGTAAGTATATATGAAAGAAGCAGATCACCAGAACATTTCTGGGGCTTGAACTGAAAAAATCTGACTTAAAAGTAGGATCAGAAATACCTCATTAACATAATTTTACCTACTATATCAAATGTTTTATTAATAATGCTTTCTTAGCCAGTAACATCAAGTTGCCAGAAAGTATTAATAGGCTCAAAAACTTTTATCTGGAAAATATATCTATCATAAATGTCTCATAAGTCACACGTCACAAGAAAGAAATTATAAGCAACTTAAAATGTTAATGTATTAGCTTAATTCTTTATGGAAGAGGTCACACAATTACCATTTTACTCCTGGAGCAAAGTGGATAGGGAAAGACCTTAGAAATGAAATGAAATGCTTCAGCTGCAATGGACCTTCCATTAGTTCCCCCCAAATAAGCAGTATAAATAGGAGCAGGATCAGAGAGCAAGATCAAGATGTGTGGAAAGCTGAATAGCTTTCCTGAATGTAAATTTCATCCTTATTTTAAAACAAACTATGAGAATGCTCATAAATACATCAACCAAAGTCACCTGGCACATGCAAATCATCCACTTTTCTGAATTACAGTCACTGCTGCTATCCTCTGCTAAGCAGCTACTGAAATGCAGACACCACATTTTAGGGACTTGAAGACAACTACAGCAGTAAGTAAATCAAACTTTTAATTATGTAATTGGGGAACTAGAAAAGTAGTTATACTTTTTCTTCCTTGTAAGTAAACATTTTCATTTTAAAATGAAAAACTCTTTGACACTAGATTGCTTTTTCTTTTAAACAATAGTTCATAATTATCTACCAGCAGACACTTGCCCCTCTGAAATTACAACCAGGACACACCTAGATAGTTCTCAAAAAAAAATTCTAATGTTTAAGACAGCACAGTTAAACAATGATATAATTATTTAAAAAAAAAAAAGCCCGTATTATTTATACTGGTAACCCTGAAGATCCAGTGAAATTAATATTGTTATGTTACTGAAAAGTTACTGAAAAATTATCATGGTATTCATACTTATTCAAGGCTGAGGTGTAATCGGCATCAGACTAAGATTTAATTAAATCTAAGGCCTGGAAATCTTAGTAGAGATAATAGTATCAGTCTACATCAGAAAGCTACTGTGATGACTAAATTGAAATAAAATCAATCACTGGAAAAAATAATGGTTGTTCTGTAAATTAATATTGCCCATGATTGGAACAAGATTGATAAAATAACCAGCTCTCAAACTGTATTTAAAATCACAAAACTGAATAAAGGAACTTTAAGTTTTATTTCTGAAACTATGCTCTGACACTGCTCTTTAAAGTAATATTTCACTTACTTTCGAAATCCATTTAGGAGTAAAATTAATACTATAGGACATTACTGAGGATTCTATATAGGATGAAAAATAGATTTGAGTAGATGAACTGGCTAAGGGCCGATCGAGCAGACGAGATGACGTGAATAAAGTGTGTATAGGGATCCCTGGGTGGCACAGCGGTTTAGCGCCTGCCTTTGGCCCAGGGCGCGATCCTGGAGACCTGGGATCGAATCCCACGTCGGGCTACCAGTGCATGGAGCCTGCTTCTCCCTCTCCCTGTGTCTCTGCCTCTCTCTCTCTCTGTGTGTGACTATCATAAATAAATAAAAATTTTAAAAATCTTAAAGTGTGTATAAAAGCTGAGGAATGAATAGAAGCAGAATACCTGTTACTCATTTACAAGTTTAGAATCTTATGAAGGAAGACATTTTATTTTTTTCCGTAACATCAATTATATATTCAATGCTTTAAAAAGTGGAAGTGAGGAAAGAGAAAACTGTTAGGCTATACTGAAATGCTATCATCACTCTGGGAAAATGCCAAGGAAAATGCATTAAATTGTCGCCCAGTTTAAAAGAAGGCAGACGGAGCAGCGCAGTCTCAGGTCCACCCGAGGCCGAATGAAACCCCGCGGGTCAGTGTGGCAAATTCACGGAGAGAGTATCATGAGCAGACTGAAACAACAATCACCCGTGATTACTAGGTGTTCAGCAGTATCCCATGGCCATCGTATATATGGACTGAGTAAGTCATACTCCACCTTTGAGGGATATTACTGTTGTCCCCAAGTACAAGTCAGGCAAGAAGAAGGCACAATGCAACTAGTAACGGTGAGGCCAGGAGGCCAGAACAGATCCCAAAAGGAAATGGGAGAAAGTCAACCAATGTAGCTTTTTTATAACATATGTCAAAGTAAATATTAAAAGTTCAAGATTAGGGATCCCTGGGTGGCGCAGTGGTTTAGCGCCTGCCTTTGGCCCAGGGCGTGATCCTGGAGACCTGGGATCGAATCCCACGTCGGACTCCCGGTGCATGGAGCCTGCTTCTCCCTCTGCCTATGTCTCTCTCTCTCTCTCTCTCTCTCTCTCTCTGTGTGTGTGACTATCATAAATAAATAAAAATTAAAAAATAAATAAAAAAAAGTTCAAGATTACAAATAATTTTAAAGGCAGGATATTTGAGAGGTTTCTGATTTTGCTGTTGTTGTTCCCAGTTAACAGTTAATTTAAAGGAATTCCTATAAAGGCTTATAATCACAAAAAATTCATTGTGCAAATTCATGAAATAACGGAATGAAGCAATTTCAGGAAATCTTCTCAAAGCTGAAGACTGAATATTACAACTTAAATGAGTGCTGAGGGTCACATGTTTTCTGTAAGTGGAAGAACAAACTTTTACTCTGCTAAAACAAGAAAAAGCTATTTCAGATTAAGAATCAAACTCTACTTCCTGTCCTAGGATTACTGGGAAATAATCTGTATCAGGAGTTCACTCCGAATTTCAAAGCTCAGCTTACATTAATTTTATAACAAGGGATGAGCAGAGAGATGGAGAAATGGATGAACCGACCAAGAGATATTTTCAGATCTAAAGAATATAATAATAAGTGGTTTTCCCAAATTTTAAAAGCTATTTTTCAACTTACCATCTTTTTTCTCTTATCCTGTTCTGTGGGTGGTTCTTCATCTTCTGTGACTTTTGGTTCTTCCAGATGAGACATTAACATACAGCTACATTAAAAAAAAAAAGTTTTAAATAAATAAAAAAGTTTGTAACATGTTAAAACAAACCCTGAAAGTCACTGAGAACATGAATGCTTCTATGTACCAAAATATGAGGAATAGCTAGATAAGTTAGATTTATACTTTTAAGACTTAATTGCAAAAATATACCTCACTTTTTAAAAAAGGGCCACACCAAAATATTTTAGAACATACTACTTGAGAATTTAGGGTAGCAAGTTATAAGAAATTTATGTATACGTGATTTTTAAACCATACATCACTTGACAAAGCAACCTGGACTCTTCATTTAAAAAAAAAATGATACTTATAGATACTTGAAATTAAAACTTCTCTTACCACCAATCTTCAAGTCTGTGATTATACGTGTTTTATAACAATAATTTAAACAATAACATCATTAAAACAATATTAATTATGCAATAATCTACTTTGTGCTCCAAATTACTATGCTACAAGGAACTTGTTCCTGAGAGCACTTGTTCTTTCAGGACAGTTATAAATCTTTTTTTTTTTTTTTTTTTTTATCTGCACCACTGCTCTTCACCATTAACAGAGATAATAGAAATGCAGTTTCCTATTCAGTCAATAGTTTCTCTCTTCCAGGGAGACAAGAAATAAATATTGTCTAGTGAATCAAATTGATGGAATAAACCCAAACCTCACTGCTTCCTAATTTAGAATAGTAGAATTCAGTAATTTATCAGAGTCAAAGGTTCCTAACCAATAAACTGTGGCAAAGAAAGCTTGGTTTCACTTATGTTTCATAGCAAGTGCAGAGGAAACTAACTCCTGACTCAGCTGTGTAAATAACTTTTAATTCAAGGTTCAAAACAAGTGCTGACACCAGAAACTTGGTCCAGCTCACTGTTGCAGGGGATATGAGGGTCCCATTCTCCCTATTGCCCACCATTAAAAAAAAAACAACTTTTGAAACGATGACTTCTGACGCGGTCAGCGCATACTGGTGCATTCAAATAGTATAAAACCCTTAAACTACAATCAGAAGCAGCAAGAGTTTAACTCCTAACTTACTGCAGGGTCTTAACCTCTTGAAGCTGCAATGCTTTCATCCATCACGACATAATATGATACAGCACAACTAGCTGGCCAAGGGAGTCTGGCACAAAGTCAGAAATAATGACATTATTATCCCAGCCATGACGCTATTTAGTAAAGTGAAATGTCTAGAAAACAATCTAAGTCCCAGTTTCTATTTTAGAACCGAATAATAAGAGGGCGTTCCTTCATGCTAGCCATTTTATGGCTGCTGCAGATTTGAAATCTAACTGCAGTGAATTTGTATCTCCAGGGAAGTATGCTTCATGCTGCATGAAATTCCTTCACATTACTAACTCTGTTAATTTACCTGTATAGTAAAAACTCAGTCCTCCTCTTCCTAAGTTAAATGATTTATCGCATACACAAGAGTATATTCTGAATATAAATACATTTACACATAGCATTTTTTTTTCCAGTGACTAAGAATTATTTAGAGGGCAGTATATTTTTCCTTTGCAATTCTGCAAACTGCCTTCATTTGGGTCTCTGGAAAGTGTAAACTGAGGGGAAAAAAAGTGAATTTGAAGAACCCAAAGATAAAATTCTCTCCTACAGGAAAATTTCCAATTAAAAGTCAAATCTTATTTTTTTTTTGACAAACATTAAAGACAGGGAATTATGTTTTACATAAAAGGCATGATGGGAATTAATAGATTTCTAATAAGCTAAGATATGTGGGCAATAAATGTAATAATAATAAAAGTCTAAAATAGGGACAACTGATATGTGAACGTAGGCAGCCAGCCACCTCTCACATCTTACATTCACTAACTAGATCTGGGAACTCTAGCCAGCTAAATCAGAATCTGTCCCAACAACAAACTCCAACCAATGAAACACAACCAATAGTGTTAGCACACAACATGATACCCTTTAAATCATTTCTAATTTAAAAGGTTCATTTAATCTAAACAAATTCACTTCTGAATGTCACAATAATACTAAAACTGACAGCATTATTCAATTGGTCCCTGAAGTGGACACTTCAGTTGGTCACGTAACTGTCCTCCTTCCTTAAAAAAGCCCTAAATATGTCCAGTTCCTTCCTCTTTCATGCCTTTATATGCTTCCATGTTACCATTTACATCAGCAAAAGCTGATCCCAGCCCTAGTGATAGTGGCTTGACATGCAATCATGGCAATCGTATTCTGCTAATCATGATTGCTTTCAATAGGTGCATGTTTAAGAAACTCTAGCCACTTATACATGAAAATCCTGGTTCACTCCTCTTTCTACTTCCCAAACTTTGGCAAGCGGTTGTCAATTTCATTTCCCAATGTGCCTAAAAACAAAATAGTATTTCAAAAAAAAAAAAAAAAAAGGCAGTCACTCTAACTGAAAACAAGTAGAAGGGAAATCTCAAGCCTCATTAATATAGTTTCCTGGTTTAAATATATTTTCCTGGAATTAAACTTGACTAGTGAAAATACAAACATGTAAAGAAATCAATACAAAACAATGAAAATGGACCACTATTTTATGCCTTATACAAAAATTAACCCAAAATGGATTAAACACTTGAATGAAAGACCTGAAACCATCAAAATCCTAGAAGAAAACAAAAGTGATAAGCTCTTTGGGTGATGATTTTTTTTTTTGGATCTGACTCCAAAGTAAAGGAAACAAAAGTTAAAACACACATGTGGAATGATACATCAAACTAAAGACAAAATTCAGAGAGAACAGAATGGTTGTTGCCAGAGTCGGGAGAGTGGTAGGGAGTAGACAAAATGGGTAAAAGGGATCAATGATGCAATCTTCCATAAAATAAGTCAGTCATGGAGAAATAATACATAGCACGGTAACTATAGTTAGTAACACTGTATTGCATATCTGAAAGGTGCTTAGAGAATTAACCTTAAAAATCCATATCACAAGAAAAAATATTTATTTAACTGCGTATAGTGATAGATGTTAACTAGACTTACTAAGGTGATCATTTTACAATAAACACAAATATTGAATCACTATGTTGTACAACTAAAACTAATATAATATTACATGTCAATTATACCTCAATTTAAAAAAAAAAAAGAAAAAATCCCAGATATTTAATCTTTGAAAATAGATTCTAAGTGGATTCATTTTATATACTATTCTTAAGAAATACCAGTATCAAGACAGTAACAGCCAACTGTTAACTACCCAGCTATCTTGGAAGATAAACTTTTCTACTACATAAAAAGTGGTACATCATAAAAGCAAATAAAAATGCATCTCCATTTTTCCCACATAAAATGTTACCTTTAATTTTTAAAAGCATATGAAAATAGTTATGAATACGTATTAAAGCACAAAAATAAATATAAGTTGTTAGGTGTAAGCACCATAATCTTAAACAAATTTATATATGTCACATCCCCCAAACTATAAATACTTGTCAAATGTCTAGCCACACCCACCTGTCATCAATTCCTGTCAATCCTTTCTCTACAATCTACCTCAAAGTCACATCAACAATAGTGTAACAGCTACCTGAAGGGCTTCTCCATCTTCCAGGCAGTACGTTCTCAATTTTTAAAGGGCATGTGAATCATCCAGGGTTCCTGTTACAATGCAGGTTCTACTGTCCTAGCCTCAAAAATTCTAATATAATGGATCTGGCCTGGAGAAGGGAAATGTGCACTTTTAACAAGCATCCCAGGGTGTTTCAGTGGTCAAAGACCACTCAGTGTGAGCCTTTGCACCCCTCTCCATCATCCTCTACAATGCATTCAAGGCACCCTTCTGAACTAGAAATCTGTTCTTGGCATGTCCACGCTTTAAAACTGCCAATGAACCTCCAGTGACTATACACCCTAGTCCAAGACCTTTTCAAGTTACTTTACTAGTTGGCTCTAATCCACTAATATATTCTCAGAAGTTATTCTCAGTTTCTTCAGAACCCTTCTTCTTCTGTAGCTGGTACTGCCCCACTGGTGCCTATTTCCATCTCTAGGTAGTAAACTCCTGCAGGATAGAGCCTCAGCTGCTTCCTCACATAGCACAATGTCTGGCATAAAGAAGTCTGAATAAAGAGAGGATGTCAACCTGGTTTCCTTATTGGGGTTAAATGTATCACTTTAACTGGACCACAGGATGCTGAGATAACTGGCAATAATATGTGAATAATATGTGAATTTGTACACTGAGTACAGCAGATTGCCCTCCCCAATGTGGGTGAGTCTCAATCAGCTGAAGACCTGAACAGAACAAAAGATCTAATTAAAAGAAACTCACACTCTTTGCCTGTCTTTTAGTTGAAACATCAGTCTTCTCTGGCTTTGTGACTCAGACTAGAACTTACACCACTGGCTCTCCTGCTTTTCAGGCCTTTGGACTTATACTGAAACTATCCATTGGCCCTCCTGGGTCTCTAGTTTGCCAACTGGAGATCTTGTGACTTCTTAGCCTCCATAATTACAACAGCCAACTGTTTATAATAAATCTATTTACATTTATGTTGTTATAAATGTAATAATTTGGGCAGCCCTGGTGGCTCAGCAGTTTAGCGCCACCTTTAGCCCAGGGTGTGATCTTGGAGACCCGGGATGGAGTCCCATGTCGGGCTCCCAGTATGGAGCCCGTTTCTCCCTCTCCCTGTGTCTCTGCCTCTCTCTCTCTCTCTGTCTCTGCCTCTCTCTCTCTCTCTCTCTGAATGAATAAATAAAACATCTTTAAAAAAAATAAATGTAATAATTTACACATGGCATGCTCTCTCTCTCCCTTTATATATGTATCTCCTATTGGTTCTACATGGGAAACCCTGATTAACATACTGCATATAGAAGTAAAACAACAACAACAACAACAGGGGTTTTCTTCCTTTATTCTAATTTATTCTATACTGAGAACAGAAATTCAATAGACCTAAAAATATTAACTTTCTTTGAATAAACTGCTCCAGTAAACAGGAAGAGGAAGCTGGAGGCTAAGTTAACTACATAAGTAAATATTTTATGTTTCTTGAGTGCCCTTTTCTGAAAGTCTATTTACACCCTATCATCTATCCGATGGACTATAAATTTTAGAACTCCATGTAGTTTACAAAAAAAAAAAAAACAACCCTATGCAGTTCAGAGAATTACGGAATAGGAAGATTATCAAAGGTCTATTCTAACCTCTCATAGAAACCTAACAAAGTGATGAATAGAGTTTCTCCACCATGCTTCCCTACCCCGGGGTAAAAAGCAATCAAACAATTCCGGGGGGGAAAGAAACAGTGGTTTTTAGCTCCCAGCTACCCAGGGATCCCGGCCTTCCAGTCTGGGCCTCTGTAGTGTGAATCCCAATAATGGTCTCCTACTCAGTCTACTTTCCTCATGCCCAACATCTTCCTTTTCCAAACCAAAACTTTCTTCCTGGCTGAGCCTGGCACCATGAGTCAGAACTCCATGCAACCCCTCCACTTATCTGCTGTGTGTGTCACTGCACATTTCTGAAGCTCTGTATCCTAATTTTTAAAGTAATGAAACTGCACTCGTTTCTAGACTTTATTTCTTACAACTTCCTGATTCTCATCCCTTCTACTCAGACCATGCTATAATTTATGTCCACTTCCTATATCTTAAGTCTTATCCCTTCCTGAAGACTCTAACACGCGGTGCCTTTTTCTTCTCTTTCTTTAAAGCACAAGCTAGAATTCTACTGTTTTGTGTGCTTTGTTCAAAATATACATAATTGTCTTTACTCACTACCAGTGTTTTCATGCTGCTATTAAAACATCTTCCCCCTAAGTAAATTATATATTCTGAAGATGACTGGGAGCATTTGATTATATCCTAAATATTTCACAAATAGTTGTAAGCTTCATCACATATTATGCATAAATATATAATATTTATAGTCATGTGTCATAAATCCTATTTCAACTTTAAAAAAAGCCTGAAAGAAACTGCCTAATGCATGGTTTCCTATTTTGGTTGTAATCAGAGGAGTGTGAATGAAGTTTCTACTTCATCTGAACTCTTACATTCTTGAAAGCAAACTTACATGCCAGACACATTATGTCTACCTACGTTTAATAAGATTCAACAATATAAATTTGCACTCCATGTTTTTCAACAACATAGGATTCAAATGACCACCTTTCCCATTTCCTATAGATTCTTTATAAAGAACAAAGAAAACGGGCTCAGTGTAATACTGACATAAAGTGGCTTCAAATTTCATTAAGTCTTACTTATTATCATAATATGACACACGCTCTTTATAACAGTAAGAGAAAAGGTACAGCGATTCTGCGAACTATAAAGGATACAATGAAATGAAACTTCAAATTAATAGTTATGTAAGTATGAGACTCTCAGCATTCTTGATAACATGATTTTAAATATTCCCCCCCAAAATGTCGTTCTCTTTTAAAACCAGTCAAGTACCACCTGACTCTAATATGCGAAGGTGCCAGGGATGCTTCTATCAGGCAAGTACAAATGCAGGATGCTTACCGATCCTCTTTTCCCCATAACCAGCCTATGGGGCAGGGGGAACTTTGTTAATAAAAAAAAAATTAAAAAAAAAAGAACATATTCAAATATCTTTAAAAAAGGAATTTACATGTTAACATACACATGGATTATTTTTTAAAACCCTGATGTCAAATCACATAATTACTATTTAACTAAAGAAATCCAATTTGTCATTTCACTTCAATGACAGCTGATCTCAAGATCAAACTAACTAGAGGCAAAACAAATGCAACATTTTCTTTGTAAAAGACAGAATTAAAAAGTCACTGCATTATGCTTACATGGTGGCAGCAAGAGCCAACATGCATGCAGGACAATTAATCATTCTGCCCACCGCAGCCCAGGTCAAATGCAGTCAGTTAAACGATCACCTACTCTTTGTAAGTTCCTGTTTCAGGATCTTCTGTCATGACATCATGCAGGCCCTCCACTGAGATGTTTATGATCCCACAGAATTTATCTTGGATGACACTAAAGGAAAAGAAAAGCAAAACACATTAAACTGGGGTACTTTAACAGGTAATTCCTTTTTTGCTTTTTCTTTTTTTTCTTAAGATTTTATTTACTTATTCATGAGAAACAGAAAGAGAGAGAGACAGACAGACAGACAGACAGGCAGAGGGAGAAGCAGCTCCATGCAGGGAGCCCGATGTGAGACTCGATCCCGGGTCTCCAGGATCATGCCCTGGGCCAAAGGCAAACGCTCAACCACTGAGCCACCCAGGCATCCCTCAAAATATATTTCTTGTAGCAGAAATTTTACCTTTCCATGTGACACTAAAAATTTCTCTTTCATTAGAGTATTAGTGTGTTTAAATACTAAAAAGGTTTGGAAAAGGAAGATGCTGGGCATGAGGAAAGCAGACTGAGTAGGAGATCATTATTGGGATTCACACTACAGAGGCCTAGACTGGAAGGCCAGGGTGCCTGGGTAGCTGGGAGGTAAAACCACTGTTGTTGTTTTTTTTTTTTTCTATCAGATAGGAAACACATATTTCAATATTCTTTAACTTATTACTTATTACAATAGACCTGTGTTGATTTTATAACCAAAAAAAAAAAAAGATACAAAAATGCTGAAGATTAAAAAATCTCTCCTCTTCTGAAGATAATGCCAAGAAAAAGAAGACGAGCTATAGACTGGGAAAAAATATTCATAAAACACACATGAGAAAGCACTTGAATCCAGAACACATCAAGAATTCTAAAAGCTCAAGAAGAAGATAACTCAGCAGCTCTTTCGCCCACGGGTAGTGCTTTAATAAAATCACCTTTTTACACTAAAAAGAAAAAGAACTACTCAATTTAAAAACTGGCAAAAACTTCAGACACCTCACTGAACAAAATGTAAAGATGAAAATATGTTCAATACTACCAGTCATCAGAGAAATGCAAATTAAAACCATAATGACATTTTAGTTAAAAGCTAAATTAAAAAGAAAGCTAAATTAGAAGACTAACAATACCAACTGCTGACAAAGACGAAAAACAATAGGATTTCTCATAATACAGCTTGTAAGAATTAAACAACAACAACAACAAAAACCCCAGCACATTCATTTTAGAGAACACACTGGCAGTTTTTATAAAGTAAGCATACTCCACACGCCTCAGCAATCCCATTCCCACCTATTTACCCAAGACCAAAACAAGGAGCCTCGGATCTGTATGTAAATGTTCATGGTAGCTTTATTCATAATAATCCACAAATGCAAATGACCCAAATGCCTATCAACTAGTGAATGGCCCAACAAACTGTGGGATACTTACTCAATGAAATGGTTGTCAGTAATAAAAAGGAACTAAATATACATGCAACAACTTGGATAAATCTCAAAAACATTACTCTAAGAGAAAACTGATTCAAAATGCTACAATACTGTATGACTCCATTTATATGACTTTCCGGAAAGGCAAAATTGTTCAGTGGCTGCTCGAGAACGGGACACAAGGGAACTTTATGGGATGACAGGAGTGTTCTGGATTGACTATGGTAGCAGTTTTGCACTGTCAACATCTGTGAAAACTTCATGTGTAAGCAGTTTTACTATACGTAACTACACTTTAATGAATAAAACGAGTTTTAAAAATTGGTAGTTCTTAACCATCCACTGAAACATGAAATTATACTATTTGAATTTAAAACTGAATAAATCAGAACTCTTAGCTCCAGGGAACTACTAGAATCATTCCTACAAGACACATATCATGTTTCTCATTCTGCATTAAGATAGATGATTACTTTTTTAAATGTTCAGTAAAGTAGTACCCAAGTTACCATATTCTGGGTCATGTTCTCACCTTTGTAAAGTCGAATTTTTGGTCTGTACACTCAAATGTGATCAGATTTTAGACAACTAAATCACCAGTTGGACAAAATAATAACTAGTTGATATTCTGATACATGTTAATGGGCATATAGTACCCTATTGCAGGAGTATATATTTTGTAAGTCATTATATTTCCTTTATGTAAGAACTAAAATATCTCTCAAGAAAGACTCACACAATCTACTTTATTCAGTTCAGGGAACAATACTGTAGAAGAAAAACTAGGAAACCAAAATTCTGCCAAAGAGTTCACCCACTAACCGTGTAATCCCACTGAAGTTAATTAATTCAGTTCTCTAGGTGTTGGTCTCCTTGTCTGTAAAATGAAGGCTAGACTGAAGTAGGACAGGTATGTGGAGGGGATAGAGAGATTTTCACTTCCCAGCAGAGTAATTCGCCACTAATCCATTACAGCATGCGAAGGCAGGCAGGTTCTGGAATTCCTTCGCAATGCAGGAGTATCCCGGATAGCTATCAACAACTGATCTTCATTAGCTGAAAAAGACAAAAATCCTCCAGACTACAGCTGTTTACCAGGCCTTTCTGTCGGTATTATTTAGGGACAATCCATACAGGCAGCTGCCTTCTCTACACACATCACCTCCAAGCTAGGAAAACTGGTAAAATCATAAGAAACCAATGGAATAGGGGTGCCTGGGTGGCTCAGTGGTTGAGCGTCTGTCTTTGGCTAAGGTTGTGATTCCGGGGTCCTGGGATTGAGTCCCACATCGGGGTCCCCACAGGGAGTCTGCTTCTCCCTCTGCCCATGTCTCTGCCTCTCTGTTTCTCTCATGAATAAATAAAATCTTTAAAAAAAAAAAAAAGCAAGCAATAGAATAGAATTCTGAGTACTGTGTATTTTCTCAAAAGACTGAATGTGAATCTTAGACATCTGGCAATCTGAGTGTGACCATACTCTACTAGGTGGTTGGAAGGTTAATAAGGAGGGAATGTAGAAGAGAGGGATTACACAATTTGACTACACAGCTCTTGCCTAAAGGCTTAACTTCACACATTTTTCATGAATGGTGACTTTGTTTAGAGGACATTGATGGAACCAAACTAAAGCGTGAAGAGTTTGGAAAGAAATCTAATGAGTTCTGGAACCTGAGATTTATGTAAAGCCAAGGGTTCCAAGTAGTAAATGACTGACAAAAAGAAGAGTTAAGAAAATTAAAATAAAGAATGGAAAATGATACCCATGGAAGCAGACTGGACACGCCAGAGGATACAAGTCCAAACTCTGCTCAGCTTGCCCATGCTCGCTCAGGCTTGGAGAAGTCAGTCATGCCTTCAGTGGGGTTACCCTGTCCTGTTCCCTTCCAAGCCTCCTCCGGTGGGCTTTCCAGCTCTACCAGCTGAGGGGCTAGGACACATGCCTGTCAAGTAGGGTAAGGGAAGTGTGGCAAACTCCATCAGTGGGCAGTCACTGTTCTTCGTTGGAGCGTGACTCATTCGGAACAGGACAACGGAAGCAGAGATCTAGGTATGGGAGGGGAATTAAATTCCAGCAGACAGGGAAAACCGTGCTTGCACTGGAGCACCTATTAGGTGCCAGAAGGGGTGGCCACAGACTTCAAGTTCAGAAAAGGGGAAAATGACTACGGCCCGGAGTAGAAAGGTCCATGAGCTGGTTCTGAATGGGAAGATGTCAAGAGGAGACTCTCAAAAAAGGAGAATGAAGGAATGAAGAGGGGAAATGGGAGTATCCATGCCACGTTCTGGGAAGTTACACAAAAATTCTCTTCCAAGCATTGAGGTTCAAAAAAAAAAAAAAAAAACAACATCTCAATTCCACTCATTAAGCAGTATGGGAAAAGTACCCCCAAATAACAGGGATAACAAAAAGCCAAAAATGGCTTGTACTTCCTGGCATGTGCAACATATACTTAAAGTAAATACGCATTAAGAAGTTGAGATTTTTTTCTCCTTTTATAAGTTATAAAAATGTTCCAAATGTGTAAATGCAACATTTGAAAATGAAGCCTTCGAAATAGATTGTTTTACCCACAGTATTTTTATAAAGTTTTGAATATTAATCAAATAATCACTTCACTTTTTAGTCACGTAATATTCCCATAGCCCTTGTCTTTTATAAATTAGGAATCAACCTTGTCTTCCTATAATCTTTCTTATTCAAATGCTTTAAAATGTGATCAGACATTTAAAATGGAAACAAAGCAAATTGGAGCTATAAACCAGAAATGAAATAAAAATAGGTTTGGAGGATAAAAGGCACTGTACTTGGTTAATCTTATATGTATTACCTCTCTAAATACAAGAATTAGGTGTTTTTTTGTTTTTGTTTTTTAGAAAGGAACAGGGGTGAAGGGCAGAGGGAGAAAAAGAGCTAGAATCTCAAGCCGACTCCACACCTCGCATGGAGCTTGACATGGGCTTGACCTCACCACTCTGAGATCATGACCTGAGCTGAAATCAATAGTCGGACAGGACACTTAATAGAGCCGGGCATCCCTGTATTGCTTTTGGTTTTTTTCTTCCTTATGTGCTACATACTGAGCAGTTATAAGCTAACACTTTATAAGCATTCTTCTCGGTGTGTCATCTTTTAATGTCCTCTCATGCACATTAGTCAAATCTGGTGTCCAATCTGGTGTGTGGAATGTGGAAGAACTGAAGGTAGCCAGAGGGAACCTCGTAATTTTAAATCTCACTTGGTTCTTAACCTCTCAAACCTGGAGGGAGCAATCTAGAGTCTGAAAGGAGCAGCTAAACTCCCTGCTAGTTTATATACAGCTTCCAGAGCATAGCAGAAAATTCAAAACTTAAGAGGTTAAAAAGGGGGGGAAAAAAAAAAAAGCTGACTATTGAGCATTCCAGCCCAAACCATACATCCTGTTATAGTCCCAAGGTCAGATTTCAGAAGACTGGCTCAAGGAGTATTAAAAAAAAGGTGGGCTATTATACCAGGTTACCAATTTATTTACAAAAAATAAGTGATTAGAGTGTCATATTGCTCTAGCCAACCCCTCCTGGTGAATAAGTCACCATGGATACGTTCATTCATTTTAGTCAATATTTTATGAGTCCATAATGAGTTAGAGATCATGGTAAGCTCTAGGGATTTTAAAAAATAGCCACTTCCAAGAAAGTGCAATGTAAAAAGGGCAGTCTCCTCAAAAAAATGTAATTGGGAAAAATGGATAGTTATATGCCAAACAATGAAACTAGGCCACTTTGTCATACCATGCACAAGAATAAAATGAACTAAGGACTCAAATGTGAGACCTGAAACCATAAAACTCCTAGAGGAGAGCACAAGCAGTAGTTTCTCTAACATCGACGACAATATATTTTTTTTTTAAATAGGTCTCCTGGGGCAAGAGAAGCAAAAGGAAAAATAAACTAGAGACCATATCAAAAAAAGCTTCTGCACAGTAAAGGAAACAATCAACAAAATTAAAAGGCAACTTATGGAACAGGAAAAGATATCTGCAAATGACATAACCAATATAGGGTTAGTATCCAAAATATATTAAAAAACTTACACAACTCAACACCAAAAAAATAATCCAATTAAAAATGGGCAGAAGACAAGCACAGACATTTCTCCAAAAACAGGGCCAAAAGACACACAAAAAGATGCTCAACATCACTTGTCATCAGGGAAATGCAAATCAAAAATAAAATGAGATATTACCTCACACCTGTCAGAAGAGCTGAAATCAAAAACAAACACGAGTGTTGGCAAGGATATGGAGAAAAGGGAATCCTTGTGCAATGTTCATGGGAACGCAAACTGGTATAGCAACGGTGGGAAACAGTATGGAGGTCCCCAAAAAATTAAAGTGAAATTACCATATGATCCAGTAATCCCACTGCTGGCTATTTATCTGAAGAACATGAAAATACTAATTTGAAAAGATGTATGTACCCAGATGTTTAGTGAAGCATTATTTACAACAGCAACATTATGGAAGCAACGGAAGTATCCATCCTCAGACAGATGGATAAAGATAATATGGTATATGTGTACAACAGAATACTACTCAGCCACAAAAAAACACTGAAACCTTGCCATTTGCAACACACGGATGAGTCTAGAGTATAATGCTAAGTGACATAAGTCAGAGAAAGACAAACACCATATGATTTCATTCATGTGAAATTTAAGAAATAAACAGGAAAAAAGAGACAACCCAAAAACCAGACCCCTTTTCTCCAATTTTTAAATGTATTACTAGTTTCAGAGGTGGAGCTCAGTGATCCCTAAGTCTTATATAACACCAGTGCTCATGAGATCACCTGGCCACCTTCTTGTCCTTCATCCTCCCACCCCCACACCTCCAGCAACTCTCATTTTCAAAAACCAGACTCTTAACTTCAGAGAACAAAGTGATAGTTACCAGAGGGGAGGTGGGTAGGGGGATGAATGATACAGATGAAGAGGATTAAGAGTACACTATCCTGATGAGCACTGGTTATACTGAAGAACTGATGAATCACTGTACTATACACCTGAACCTAATACAGCACCATATGCTAACTACACTGGAACTAAAATAAAAAAAAAAAAAAAAAAGAAAGAAAAGAAAAAAAAGTTTTGACCTTGGAAGGCACCAGGGAGTTGGGGGTGGGGGGGTGGGGAAGGCGATGGTCACCTCAGGGAACTCAGAAACTAAAGGAAGCCTTAACTTGAAAGGAAGCAGATAACTTTGAATGCACATAGGGTCATGTGTTACACATCTGAATGTGACCTATTCTCTGATTCAGAGGAAAAGACAGAGAAAAGCTGTTTTGTAAGCAAAGGAGCTCATTATGGACTAAATCTGCAGGAAGGACAAAGAAAATAAGCAACAAATGAGATTTTCTTTTTTTTCCTTTTAAAGTATGATATCCTAAATGCTTTTCTCCATTGTCTGGTTATTTCTGACTAAGTGGCACTGATCTGAAGGGAGAGCATCCTGTCACCTGGACGGAACTAAAGCATCACTGGCAAATTATCACTGTCTAATTCTCATCAGTGGTCCCCAAAATCTTGATTGTTCTACCATGACTTGAGATCTTAGCATTTGCAAGTTAACCCATTTTGCACTAATAACATTAGGATTGATGCTCCTTATATAAATAATAGTGAAAGGGAATATAAGGGAAGGGAGAAGAAATGTGTGGGAAATATCAGAAAGGGAGACAGAACATAAAGACTCCTAACCTGGGAAATGAACTAGGGGTGGTGGAAGGGAAGGAGGGCGGGGGGTGGGGGTGAATGGGTGATGGGCACTGAGGGGGGCACTTGATGGGATGAGCACTGGGTGTTATTCTGTATGTTGGTAAATTGAACACCAATAAAAAATAAATTTATTATTAAAAAAAGGATAGATGCTCCTTAAAAAAAATCCCAATTTTGATATACATTTATTTTTATTTCACAATGTTAAATGGAATCCAACTGATCCTATTCACTTTATTAGTAAGGGATTCAAGGAAGCAAAAGGGTGCTTTCTATTTCAGTCTCTTAAATTTCATAAAGAACTTTTAGAGGGTGATCAAGAACTTCAAGCTCGAACAAACCCACCTTTCCCAAGTTACTCCTCCTTTCATGACTTTCAGGCAGTTAAGTCATCCCCTCTTGAATATAATAGCTGCTAACTCTTATCTGCTTACTCCCTTCCTGCCCCTCACAATGTTTTTCCTCCTTTTTCCATTCACCTTACTTCACACTTCCTTCATGAGGCCTTCTCTGGCCACTCCAGCTCACTGTACATGAGCACGCTCTGTCCTTGGAATTTCCAGTAGCATAAAATGCCTGCACTACTCATCTAGCATTAAACTCATGTGCCGTGTAGTTCTCCTTATGTCCTTTTTCATGCCTACCCGTCTGCCCTAAGACTATCAGTTAACTCTACGCAGAAAATGTATTATGCTTATGTTTTATGTCCCACAAGACATTATGCATAATGTGAACACTCAGTAATCATGGGAATTAATGATCCCCAAACCTCAAGAACTGCCCTCTCTCATTTTCTTTTTGCAAAATTATTTTTGCTTAACTCTTTTTGGAATTACAAGTATGGACAGCTAAATTATAAATAACATATTACAACTGATTACACTAAACGTGAGGCAGAAAACAGAGCAGCGGAAGGTGGCCATGTTGGAATCTATTTCTGAAACATTTCAGAAAATGCAAGGAAAGTTTAACATTAGAGATGAAAGAGAAGAATGAAAGTAAAACTGAAGGGAAAAAAGTACTATAGTAATGTGAACATTTTCTTCCTTTTTGTCACACTTTTCCTCTCTTATTTCAGATACTTAGTAGATATGTTAATGTATTCACATAGACACAAGCCACAAACAAAACAGAAAGAAGACAGACTTTTTAAAACATTCATTTGTTCAGTTCTTCAGGTGTGTTTTAAGTGATGTTACAAATATATAAACATTAAATAGGTGAAGGCATGAAAAACTACTAAATATTAAATTATCCATTTAAAACAATTCCACATAGTTTTCAGTAAACTTTTATTTTCTAAAGCTATGGCATTTTTGGGGTATATAAAACTATCCATAGACTGAGAATTGCAGAAATTTCTGCAGAGTGATTTTTCTTTGCTTTTGAAGGCTAAGTATTAAAAAAAAAAAAAAAAATCAATCCATCTTCGTGTTTATTGAATCAACCTAAAAACTATGCTGGCTTAAGATTATTTCTATCCTTCTGTGTCATTATGAATCTAGCCACATCAGTACTGAAGACAAATAGCTCTTGAAAAGAAAAAATAAAACTTTTAATCCCCAAAGGCATAAATAAATGAAATTTCTAATATTCACTGGTTAGCCCAACAATAATTAGGTTGAATGTGAACAGGACTCCAGTTTCTCCCTAACTGTCCAATTTTTATTAGCATTTCTAAAGTGTTCATTTTACATATCTATTTTTCACAGAAATTATCTATTCATCATAGACCATGTGTTTTATATTTTCTAAGTGATGGACTGATATATTTGTATCATATCTTCATCCCCTTTGATCTGGGAAGAAAACCGGCATGCAGAAACACAAAAATTTTAATTACTTTTTCTGAACAGTTTTATAATCAAAAAATGATAATTTGACAGTATTTCATAGGACCTCCAAGAAAAAAACAAATGAGGACCTTAGTCACTCTAGCATTTTCTCTCATCTAACCAGACCACAAATACACTCTTTATACATCACATAAAAATGACTGATGTTTGAAGTCACTCTTGTATTCTCTCTCATATCTTAAATATAGGAAGCCATTGAAGTTAGAGTAATTTAAGAAAATAAGCTTTGAGCATTAAAAGCCACAATCAAATATTCTCGTAACTATACTTCCCTGCTTATATTGTTTACTAGGATTAAGAAGAGAACAGCAGTTTATTAAAAGCAAAGGCAAAATAAGAAAACCCTGACTAATCAGTCTTATTACAGAATTTCTACCAAACCAGAGGCTACATACAAAAGTGGTGATATTTACACTAAAATTAGTTTTTTTCCTCTCTAGATATTTTCCAGGACCTAGCTAGCTACAAATACTTTTGTCACTTAGATGGAAACATATATTCTTTCTACACAGTAATTCTCTGCATGATCATGGAAAAGAGTGTTAATAAATCTAGTTCCCTTGACAAATATTGGCAAGGAAATGGGATAATAAATTCTTGGTGGAAATTCACTAAGTTGTTTTAAAATAAAAGTTTAATTTTTTATTTTTTATATCCAACAATAACTTTTACAAAGGCTTTTTATATTATAAACTATTCCCTAAGTTAATTTTTTGAGGGCAGATATACAAGCAAAACAAAGCTCAGTATCTTTAAGACAGTAAGAAAACTGTAACAATCTATGTATGATAACATGACAAGAAATTGTTACCTTCTGTGATTTTTAGAGAAAGACTTTGCTTTAAGAAACAATACCTGATGACAACACTAAGTTATCATAAAAAGATGATAAATGACTGGTAGACTACTGTGTGGGGAAAACATTAGGCTGAAAACCCTAGCAGTGCTTGTTTTGAATGCTTACAGGAATCACCTGAAAGAGTGGTTCTTGATTTTTAAAAAGGGATATAAGAGGGACGCCTCAGTGGCTCAGTGGTTGAGCATCCGCCTTAGGCTCGGGGCACGATCCCGGGGTCCGGGATGGAGTCCCACATCAGGCTTCTTGTAGGGAGCCTGCTTCTCCCTCTGCCTGTGTCCCTGCCTCTCTCTCTCTCTCTGTCTTTTGTGAATAAATAAAATCTTAAAAAAAAAAAGGGTTATAAAAGAACTTAATAGAGATTTCATAATTATGGGTATATTACCTCACCACTGTAAATGCTAGATATTGTTGATGTTATACAACAAATCATTACAAGGTAATCATGAATATATACCTTCAGGACAAATGAAAAAAGCCAATTATGCTGTCATTAAAGTTATATGAAAAGGTATTTGTGGCATGGGAGTTATAGGCCTGGAGAAGTGCTGTACGTGACACAGCCCAGACTAAACTGAAGATGACATACACTGGAAAACAGTGTTACATGATCAAAAGAGGACTTTGGTAACAAAGGCAAGTTGATGGGGTGGGATCCTTATAGCAGGGGCATGGGTAAGTACCTATGGGACCAATGTGGTAGGAAAGCCTAAAATTTTTTTCAGACCCTTAGAAAAGGCTTAGTCTTTTTTCTCCCATTTTTGCAACCGTTTAAAACAAACATGGCATATTTTATTGTTACTGTTGTGATAATTGAGTAAAAATGCTTCCTGGCTCAAGACAATTCAGTAAAAATGCTTGCTGACTCAAGACCTAGGTATGAGGAAGAGTGTAACCCTGGCATTCTATGTAGGAGAAAGTCAAGAACTCTAAGAGTAAAAGGTTGGTGGACAACAAAGAGGTATCCAAAGATCTTGTTTCCCTACTATCACTAAATTCTACACAATTCCTTCAATGTCACCCTTACTGTGCCCCAACACTTTGCGTCTGGCTATCAACACTGGCAGGCCCTCACTTCCAGGAGCCCATGAGACGTTACCCAGGCTCCTACTCCATCACCTGGGACCTTCCTGATTTCCTCTTATTCCTATTGAAGTTGTTTCATACCAATCAAGTCCTCAAGGACAATCTAACATCAAACATCTCTACTCCAATGCTAGGAGGAAACTGGGAGTAAGTTCCCAATTATTCCAGAAGTGGGATACATATTCCTGAAATTCCACACTGGAATTTTAAGTGTTTTCAAAAAGTATAATGTTATAAATAAATGATAGTTGAGTTCTATACTTCTCATTCGCTATGGGGAGGGCAGAGGGGAGCTTTTTTGGTATGCCCTGGAACCATAACCAACTTTTACAGAAGTCAATGGAAAAAATGGATCTGTACATAAAACTATCCTTCTGAAATACATTTTATTCTTGAGCATTCTCATCCAAAATTTTTTAGTAAAAGGTAGAGAAACACAGAAATCTTAAGTTTCTTCACCTGTATTAATTTAGAATATTACTTGGTTTTAACTTGTGTTTGAGGTGGTGGGGCTGCCTAAAATGTGAAACGATCATATGCACAAATCATACTGCTAAAAATTTCTACACATCTATCATTTCAAATCAATTTTTTAAAGATTTTATTTATTTATGAGAGACACACAGAGGGAGGCAGAGTCACAGACAGAGGGAAAAGCAGGCTCCTCACATGGAGTCTGATGCATGCTCATGGACTTTGGGATCGCACCCTGAGCCAAAAGCAGATGCTCAACCACTAAGACACCCAGGTGTCCCTCAAATCAATTTTACTTAATTTTTAAAGTGTGCAAGTCACAAACAACAGTGTCATGTGAGCCTACATCTTTAAAAGGAAATGCTGCAGGGGCACCTGGGTGTCAGTGGGTTAAGCATCTGTCTTCAGCTCAGGTCATGATCACAGGGTCCTAGAATGGAGCCCTAGGTCAGGCTCTCTGCTCAGTGAGGAATCTGTTTCTCCCTCTCCCTTTCCTCCTCTCCCTCTGCCCGGGCTCCCCACTCATGCTCTCTCTTTCCCTCTCAAATAAATAAATAAAATTTTTAAAAAATTTTAAAAAGGGAAAGCTGCTGACAAACTAGAATGAGTACTTAAACCATTAGGTACAACTATAGCTCCATATATAAAATATTAATAAGAGTAAAGTTTTCTAGTTGAGCCTATATGAATCATCAATTAGAAGCTATATACATAAAAACAAAAGAAATCTTGATAAAATTTCTAAATTATCTTCTTTGAATTCAAGGGAGTTTTGCTGTAAGGTTAAGATAAATAGTTTGTTTATGGATATTTCTTAACTTCAAACAGTCACCTATGCTGCTTCTAACATCAAGAGGATGTGGTTTAGGTGGTGAGGAAGGGAGACATGGAAGGGTTTTTATCTTTCACTTTATTTTTATCTTTCACTTTAAATATTTGTTTTGTTTGAATCCTTTTTTTTTTTCCTCAAATAATATGTCCTTTTAGTAATTAAAGAAAAAACGTAATTGGAGTTGTGGGAGTTGTGTGGATAAAACCACCAAAAAATGAAGTATTAAAAAAATTTTCAAGGTAAAACAAACACTACATACCCTTCTCTAATGAAACAAGTAATTTATGTAAGAACAGATTTATTTCAAATGTATTCATATCTTCTGCTAAAATCACAACCAAAGCTTTAAGCTAGCAGGGAAAAGGAGAACGAGGGAAAACTCTTGGAGGAGGGAGGGAGCTGTGGCTTTAGCTTCTCTGAAACTTCGGGTGTATCTCAAAACCACTCCTCAGCTCCTTTCTGCTTTTCCTCAAGTATCTTACAGCAATGGCTCTCCAGGTTTGGTCCCCAGACCAGCACTATTAGCCAACTTGTACAAACACACACTCAACGGGTGCCACTCCAGACCTACTGAATAAGGAATCTGGGAGGGGCAGGGGGCAACAATCTGTATTTTAACAACCCAAGTAATTCTGAGTTTGAGAAGCACCATATTAAGGTATACTGGACAACACAAAACATTCTTATAATTACTTCAGCTTCACAATTACAGACTCAGTAATTATCACTTGGTTTAAATACTCCCAGACTTCTTCTGGCTAATTTCATATAGGAAGTATTAACTTTTAATAATAAAAACAAGAAATCTGGGATAAGAGGAAGGACAGCACAAACATGAAATACATAATACTCAAGAAAAGATTTTTAATACATATTTGCGGCTCAGGTCCCTGTTAATAGATCAAGCATGGGCCCTTACTCTATGTCCAATAGTCTACGAAGTATCAATTTACCCTAATAGAGACAAACAGGACATAGTTTCCATGGCTTGAATTATCATCTATCTACATTAAAGATTCTGAATCAACACTACTATCTCCTGGGGGCTCTTTCATCTTATTCTTCCTCAATTACCTGTCTCCCCAAATCATGACCCCAATGGTTGATGTTACTCCTAAGAGAGAATCATATGCTTCCGGTATACTAGACAAATGGAAGGTTACAAATTATTTTACCAGATAGATCTCTCCCCAATCTTCTGCTTGTGGGACATTTCCACTTGAAGATCAGATGTGAATCTCAAATTCAGTGTATCCAAAACTGAACTCATTATTTTGTCGCCACCCATATCCCCATCCTTTTGCTTCCTTTGCTCATTAAATGCAACAGAACGCTGCCTAAGCCAAAAAATTAATATCTTTGACTTATCCCTCACCTGCCACCCCTCAGCCAACCACCAAGCTCCAGAATCTATTCATTCTTTCTGCCCTTACCTTGGCACAGGCCTCCAGTACCTCTTTCCTGGAATGGTGATTCAAATTCCTACCCAATTAACCCTGCCTCAAGTCTCATCACTCCTTCTAGAAAGAAGGTACTCTGTAAATGGTAAATCTGATTATGTCATTCTGCTACTTAAAATCCTTCCATGACTCCCTGCTGAAATCACAATATCTTTCATCATCTGATATATCTCTCTCCAACTGCAAATCTCACACTACTGCTCATTACTCTGCCTATCCCGAATTTTAGTTCATGAAAAGTAGTGTTATTTCTCTTTCCTCAACTCCTATGATATGATGTTACCTCTACTTATACTCAGCTCTCTTCATTTCCACTTATCCTTCATGATCCAGTCTCAATGTCACTTTTCTCATAAAGCCATTTCTCATTTCCACTTATGTTATGCCCAGTAGCACCTCCAAGTGCAATACTTACCACCCTGTACAGAATCCATGTGTCTCCTCTAGATTTCTAGAACAGAAGCCATGCCTATGTTGTTCACAATTAGCCCCTAGACAGTAGCATGGCATGAAATTAAAAGCATGGGTTCTGGACAGCCCAGGTGGCTCAGTGGTTTAGTACCACCTTCAGCCCAGGGTGTGATCCTGGAGACCTGGGATCGAGTCCCGCGTCAGGCTCCCTGCATGGAGCCTGCTTCTCCCTCTGCCTGTGTCTCTGCCTCTCTCTCTCTCTTTCTCTGTCTCTCATGAATGAATATATAAAAAAAAAAAAAAAAAAAAAAAAAGTTCTCAAGTCAGTCCTAAAAAGTGTCACAAGCATTAAGGATTTGAGACAGTCTCTTAAACTCACTTTCCCTAGATTTCCTTACCTATAAAATATAGTTATACGGTTTTTTAAGGATTAAAAGTGATACGTGAAGTATTTATTAGCGTAGTACTTGGTACACAGAGATGGTAGCTAGTATTATTACTTAATATAGCACCTATCAAAGATATATGCTAAATGAATACAGTATTCATAAATTATTAAAAACATGTATTTATTAATGCTAAGCTCATAGAATTCATTGTATTTTCAAATAAAGTTTATAATTCTATAAAGTGGCTTCAGTTTAATTCATGTCCATGGCACTGAAGTTTTCCTGTAACTAATATTAAGTTGAATTATAAAGCAGAATGTTCAAAGAGAATCACCTGCGCCTCACTTTCAGGAACAATTTGCTTGTGAAGTCGAATCTGCTCCAAACCAGGGCTTTCTAAAGAATTTGGGGAAGCGTTACAAACTGAGGCAGTTACATTATACCTTGCTGACTGATAAAAGCTGTAGTATTCGAGTCTATTTTCCCCTGAGTTTTCTGGTGCCTTTAGTTTTTGTTTAAACTGAACAACTTTGTAGATCAAAAAAATGATTAAAACACAAGCTAAGATGAAAAAAGCTAGCAAAATGTCAAAAGCCTCATTCAACTTTTCAACTTCTTGTGTACAAATGAGAGATGTTTTCCCTGACACCGCAGCATCATCAATCGGTAGAGCACTGTTTTTTTCCAAGTTCAAGTTAACAGAAGAGGTAAGCTGTATCTGCACAGGTAACACTGCAGTAGCCTCTAACGGATTACCAAAGGTATTCTCTTGAATAAATCTACTGGCAGGTGAAGTACGACTTCGTTCCCAGAAAGTAACGCTCTCAGTATTTTCCAAATGTTTCCCATTTGTGGTTACTTTATGCCAGGCCATCATTAACGCAGTAGTCTTGTGATGAATATGAAGAGATTTTATAGCCCAAGATCTGGATACATTTGTCGAAGATGTAACACAATTTGTAAAGTCAGTCCATTTAATGTAATGCAATGCTCTGCCGCGCATGGATGGGGGATTCTGACAATAGATGTTTAGTGTAATGGCTGAAGATGCTAGCCAGTCGCGAAGGCCCAAGAGTTTGCAGTTACATTCCCAAGGATTAGAATTTGCCTGAAGATGAGTCAGTGAAGACAATGGCTTAAGGACCCTTGGATGTAAGTCTGTAAGATTATTAAATGACAGATTAAGGATCTTCAAAGATGCTCCCATGTTTTCAAACGTATCATTATCAATGCTGATTATTCTGTTTCTATCTAACTTAAGGTAAATTAAATTCTTTAACAAGCTAAATGTGTCAGAATTTAAGTTTTCTAGATTATTATGACTTAAGATCAAATGTTTAAGATGATTAATTCCACTAAACCCATCCCTAGCAACATTTTTAATTCCTGAATTTTTCAGGAGGAGATACTCCAAGTTGACAAGTCCTTTAAATGCAAAGGGCTGTATTGCTCCAATATGGTTATGAGACAAAGAAAGTCTTTTAAGGCTCTTAAGTACCTCAAAAGCATTTGACGGTACTTTTGTTAAATTATTACCTCCTAGATACAAACAATCGAGGTTTCCAAGATGTTGAAAGCCTAAATCTGATATCCTCAGAATTTTATTGTTCGATAAATCGAGTATCCGAAGAGCAATCATACCAAAAAAGGTACCACTCCCCAGGACAGTGATGCGATTCCTTTGTAGATTTAAGTACTGAACTGAAACTAAATCATTAAATACTCCTCTTGGAACAAAAGCTACTTGATTAGACTGTAAATATAAAGTACGAAGACTGGAAAGTCCCTCAAATATTCCAGGATCCAAGCGTTTTATAAAATTATTATTTAGATATAGAAAATATAGATGCCTCAACTGAACAAAGGCTTTTGGATATACATACACAATGCTAGAATTATCCAAATACAAGGCTACAAGAGAATGAAGTCCTGTTAATTCTCTCTCATTTATATGAGATATATTGTTTCCAGTCAGATACAGAAAAACTGTACTTTCAGGAAAATTCTTAGGAATACTTGAAAGGCCTAAGTTACGGCAGTTAATATGTCTCCCAGTGCAGAGCTGGCAAACAGACGAACATCCAAGAATCTCTTTATGGAATAAGAATATAAGATAACAGGTAACAAGTAGAAAAAATCGTAGGCAAGGCAGAGAAAAATGTAATCCACACATAGCCCTGTTCTTGGTTTTTCTGTTCATATCAGAATTGGCTATAAAAAAAGAAGGTAAAACTTTAAATCATCAATAAGTTCCCAAAAGTACTGTAATACTAAAAATTCTGTATTTTCTTTCATTTTGATTAGTATCAGCCAACAATACATATAAATATCATCAATTGTACAATTATGCTAATTGTGATAGCATCATAATGAGTTTGGAATGTGTTCTAGAATTAACACCACCAGGTCATTAACCCACTGTATGACAAAATGATAATTCATATTTAATGAACTGCAAAATAATATGTTTGCTAAAGCTAATATAGAATATTACAACTGACAATAACACAGTGACAAATGATGATTTGGGATAATGGTCTATTGGATATATATAATATGTCCTTTCACCAAATTAAAGTCAATATCAAATAACATTATAATTTATGAAAACACAAATTCACTACAAAAGAGCAATTAAACTCTCAACTACAGCTTTTCACAAAAGCAAATTATTTTTCGTTTCAGTTAAAAGTTTGTATGTAAATAAATAATCTTACCAAGACCAGGAATTGATACTATCGACACTCAGCTGATTCAAGCAAAGGTTTTCTTCCTAAATCTGAAGAGCGACTTTTCTAAACTCCATTTCTTTCTGTGGCACTGCTGACCTCCACCCTTCCACCTTTTTTTTTTTTTTTCCTTTTTTTTTAAGTCACAGTTTGCTCAGGAAACACCACTCTTCACACTGGTTCCTCCACAGTCAGTGTGTAAAACAGAGGTTACCATGGATACAGGAAACTGAGAGACAGGAAGTAATTTTATCTGTGTTTCAAAAGTATTGTTGAAAGGAAATCTCAGGAACTTATTTTTTTCAGAAAGCAGTTAATTTGAGTTTTCCTAACACATATACCTAATCATCTGATAATTTTTAAAAATAAGTATTTTTTTAAAAAGGAAATGTGAAAATTTAAATATTCAGAATGAACAAACTGTAGCAACAACAACAGATAGCTATTGAAAAGCAACAGATAAAAAAAAAAAGAAAAGAAAAGCAACAGATAGCTATTGAAAAGAAAAAGTAAGGTGAAATAAAAGGTAAATGCAGTAATAGAATTTTGGTTAATTTTTTTAAAAGCATAAAATATTTACATTACTTTGAATACACTTCACAGACTTCAACTTTCTGTTAGTCTTTAAAAAAAAAAAAAAAAATTAGCAAAAACAACATGCAATTTCGAATGGTGAACACAAATGTTGTTACCCTAACCAGAGTGCTCTAACAACTCAAAGAGACTTTTGGGTATAAAAAATACTGAATATCACCAACTAGCACCTTAATTTATTAAGGTATATACCTTTCATTGTAAAGTGATATAAAGTCACACACCAAATTACTGGCAAAGGTTACATTTGGCAAGAAAAGTTAGGGAGAGTGAAAAAGACCCTTTAATACTTTTCGACATATATGCATCTGAAATACTGTGAATTTTTTACAATAAAAATCTATATGTGTATACTGTGATATTTTAGGGTAATGATTTAAAGAGTGAACTATAAGTTACTTATATATATATTGCTTATTCATTACTTTTCCAAAAAGCCCATTGAATTGGCTAATTCTGACGCTGATTATTATTACTGATACTCTGGTAATACACTTCAAGGATCAGTAATGATATATATATAATTGTATACTGTAACTCTCTTGTGCTATTAAAGCATCTTTCACATCAATTACTTCAGATAATAATATGAATTACTTCCATATTGAATATTTGGTAAAATACTCAGCACTTTCTATAACAATAAAAAATTAAAGGTACATACTAAATAACAGATCTTCATCAAAATGATTTAGAATTTTCACAAATATCCTTTGTGGCTAGCTATTGTTGTTGCTATTGAATGAAGAAATTAGAAAAATCACCACCAAAAAACCCAAATGACAGAGAAATGACATGAATTGAGGTAAAGATGGAAGAGCTAGGTTTCTCAAGTCCATCTTGTGTTTAGTGTTCTCTCTCTTTTTTTTAAGACTTTATTATTTATTCATGAGAGACACAGAGAGAGAGAGAGAGAGAGAGAGAGAGAGAGAGAGAGAGGCAGAGAGACACAGGCAGAGGGAAAAGCAGGCTCCATGCAGGGAGCCCAATGTGGAACTCGATCCCAGGACTCCAGGATCACGCCCTGGACCAAAGGCAAGCACTCAACCTCTGAGCCACCCAGGCGAACCATGTTTAGTGTTTTCAAGAACATAAAACATAATGAAGGATTTTTCAATTGCGTCATACAACTTCAAGAATTATGATAGAGTTCAGGATACCACATCCCAAAATATAGCACTGTAGCATACAGAATGTTCTAAATTGAAGGAATCTGAGAAAAAGAAGCATTAAAGAATCTCTCTGATCCCTCCCCTACCTCCAACCACACCCCCATACCACCTGCTCTTTGCTGCTAAAAGAGGTCATTAAATAACTTCATGTGAGAGGTGCCCTCCACTCTAAAGGAAGGAAAGGAGCATCCTTATCTTTGAAGACAAAGAGACTCTGAGAAGAATCCAAACAACACCCACACACACACACAGTGTGCTACAATTACCTCATACTCTGTGCCCTATCCTATTTTTCCAGACTTTTCACTCTGCATCAAACCTAGCATAAAAACACACAGGTTTGGGATGCCTAGGTTAACAGTTAAGCCAATGGCTCAGGTCACAGTACTAAGGGTTCTCAGATGGAGCCCCATGTGGGGCTCCCTGCTCAACAGGAAATCTGTTTTCCCTTTGTTACTCCTACCCCCACCCCCACAACTCCGCTTTTGCTCTTACATGCATTCTCACTCTCTCTCAAATAAATAAAATCTTAAAAAAAAAAAAAACACACACAACCATACACACACATAAATTTAACAATCCCTTTTGGATCTTCAATTCCTTTTGAAGGCTCCCATGTCATGTACAGCTTACATTACATGTATACGCTTTTCTCCTGTTAATTTTAGTTTGATTTTCAGACTCAGTTAGGGACCCTGAGAAAGTCAAGGAAAACTTTTTCCTTCTCTGGAAGAACTCATCGATATCAAAATAAAATTTAGGGGAAAAACTACAAAGTGATAAGATGATATAACATTAACTTTGTCCTCCAATTCCAGAAATATCCAAAGCAGACAAAAATATTTATTCTTCTTAGATCTCGGAAATAAAACTCTTAGCAAATTCCACTACATAAAAGTGACAGAATAAAATAAACTGTCTTTCTCCTATTGCAAAAGCTGAGGTAAACTAAGGTTGACCACCACAAACAATAAATCTACATCCAGTATCAAGAAAAAACAAAGTTTATTTAGCCTTTCTGTTCATAAGGTTCATAGGGGTTACTGCTGTTAAGGACAGTGATCACTACCACAGAAGAACACAGAAATCAAGACCTCAAAACAGGGTGATACAGGGACAGAATTCAGAGATCTCTTCATCTTACTCGCTATGAGCACATAGCTGAATAGTGGCACAACTGGCCACTCAAGATTTAGATTAATAGTAGAGTTTCCCACCTTCCCGCTGCACTGACTGGAAGGTGTATGTCCTTGTGCATTAACTACTACCATTTCACAGCCAGTTCATATTCTTGGGGTAATTTAAAACTATCTCATTACCTTGTCAATCCTCTAACATGTGTGGTAATGTTTTCATATGATCTCCAAGGCATAATAATGTTCCCCGATCTCAACTGTGATATTTTGATTTTATTCTAGAATAACATATCAAAATGGTTCCTCATATCCCTTTTCTGAGTTCTACTAATTTTCATTAGAACTAGAAATAGTTTTAATGACAATCCGCTTCCTAAAAGAGCTTCCTCTTTTTCTTCTCCCAGGAAACTGACTCACTGAATTATTTTTCTCTTTCTCTTCTTGTGGACCATCATTAACACTGCCTTCAAATAATCTATTTCAGGTATCAATACAAATCTATTTTCTTTTCTATTCAGAAATTCCGTGACAAGAGAATGCATAAATCAAGCAATTATTGTATTACTGTCTTTTCAAGATTATTATTTAGATATACAGCTATATTATTTAGATATACAGCATCTACATATAAACCAATCAAGATGGGCTTACATAGAAAGAACAGTTGACAATAGTGCTTACTAATCTTATGGATCTTAAAAGTAACTTATAGACCCTAAAATCAAGAGAATCAAAATCTGAAACGATGTTTACAATTAAAACTATTCTGGTAACAATAAAAAAAATATTACTTTACTCAAGGTAGGAGGAAATTTTAGTGAAAAGCAGTTTCTTAATATAGATTACTCATCAGTTGCAAGGAAAAAGAACAGCAACTGCACAGTGGAGAAATCAAACACCTTCACCAGAATTAACATCATTAATGAGAAGCAGGTGGACACTACATGCCACTGGATATAGTATTTCAAGAAGGACAGCATCAATCACTTAGGTGATATTCCAACGAAGGATGAATAGCCCCAATCTAATCATTAGAAGTCATGAGACACATCCCAAATGAGGAATGTTCTATTCTGGGAGCAGAAAAAGGAGGGAGGGAAAGCAAGAAAAGGACTTATTCTTCAAAAATGTTAGTCATAAGAAACAAAGACTCAGGAAATATTACAGAGTAAGAGACTATAAAGACATAACAACTAAATGCAAGATCTAATCCTAGACTGATGCTTTCAGGAGTAAAAGGCCAGGATCTATTCACCTTACATGCAATTAATTCAGAAAATAAAGCATCAAGTATATTGTGTGTGCATGTGTAATGTATGTATCTGCATGTAATGATGGTGAGGGGTATATGCTAATAACATCCAGGCTATCATGCTCATGAAACTAGAGACTGGTGAGGGAGAAAGCTTAAAAGCACTAAACACCCAAATGTTCTTCAATGGCTAAAAGTGTCATATCCACATGATGGAACACTACTCAGTACACACAAAAACACTAACATTCTAATGACACAAACAACAGCTTAGGCAAATTTATAAGGCATTATGCTGCTTGACAAGACCGATCTCAAAAAAAGAAAAATAAAGTTATACACTGCCTGGTTCCATTTATACAACATCTTCAAACATACACGATTACAGTGAAAGAAAACAGATCGGTGGGAGCCAATGAAAGTCAAGGAAAGAATGGGATTCTGAAGGCATGCAGCACGAAGGAGTTTCCTCTGGTGATGAAGCCGTTCACCTGTGTTTTGACTGCAGTGATGGTTTTGCAGTATACATGTATTAAAATTTATATTAATGTATAACGCCTCCAAAAGTCAATTTTACTCTATGTAAATTTAACAAAGTTTAAAAAGAGTCATTATATTTTAAAATACAAATATTTGTGGCTAAAAAAGAAAAAAACATTAAAAAGCTACTAAACAAAACTAGTTTGATTTACAATCATGATCAGTTTTATAAAGGAAAAATACTAAAAAGCATGTCAGTTTACAGAATTTGTCAAGATTCTGAAGCATGAAAACAACAAAGCAAACTCCAGAGAGAGAGAATAGCCAGCATGGTTGATAGAGAAGATGAGAGAGACTAGGGTGGAATAGGGCTCGAGAGGGAAGACAAAAAGGCAAACACCAACCAGTTGTTCCATGGAGACACTGAAGGGTCTTGCACTAGAATAGGGATAAGATCATTTGTGTTTTTAAAACATGGCTGTTGTCTTCTCTGTGGAATATGGCTTGGAGGAGATCAGAAAAAAATGAGGAAAGAGCAATTTAGGAGTTAACAGTCCAGGAAGAAGACTAAGACAGCTTATATGAAGATAGTGGAAATGGAGGGGATGGATCTAAGATATATTTAGAGGTGTAGTCAACAGCTTTGGTAATGGATTAAATGTGGATATTGAGAGGTCACACTGTCAAAGACAATTTCCAAGGTTCTGACATGAATAACTGGGTGTTCAGAAGAATCCAAAACTGAGAAGAGCACAGCGCATTGAGTATTACCCAATTCAGACACATTACTGAGAGCCTGCAGGTGCCAAACATTGTGCTAGACTCTAAGGATACTAAAGATAAAATCTGCTCCCTGATCTCCAAGAACTCAAGATGTTCTATGAAAGAATAAATGTTCAGCTGGCATCCTCATTATAATAATATCCTGCCTATGCAGGGTATTCTATAAGCGAGTACTCTATATCTGGTGTTAAGTAGAGGGAAAAAAAAATCTGCACATTATCATCATTACAGCCAGAATTTACTTACTGAGCATATACCACTTTAAGCAATGCTCTAAGCACTTTCCATGTTTTACGTCACTTAATACACAGAACAACCCAACATGTAGGTTGGTTTTAAAGATGAGAATAGGGATATGGTAAGTACCTTGCTCAAGGTCACGCAGTGAATTCAGGAGCCGGGATTCCAATCTGCCCAGTGTGGTTCAGAGCCTGAACTGTAAGCCTTTCACTGTATGCCCTCAACCCGAGTCCAACCTCTAAGGAAGTTCAGAAGGTAAGATACATAAAAAGCACAGAAACAGAGTAAGCAAAACATGATAACGAATGTATGACGCAGTCAAAAAACTTCAAGAAGGCAGAGAAACCGGAAGGACTTTGACAAATGAAAAAAAATGGGAGAAAGATAAAAAAACGTCCAAGGAAGGCAAAGATTTCAGGGAAGGCAACAACACTGGGGCCCTTTTACCACCTAGCATTCTATCTGCTTCCTCCAGTTTCCCTTCCACCTGGCCTCTATTCCAAACCTTTTTACTTGATCTATAATAAATCTGGGGATTTAAGGGCTCCACCGCTGATGAATGTTAACAAGAGTAGCACAAGCTGCTGTCCAGCTGCACATTCAATGATTATCTTAAATGTCTGCCAAATACAAACTGAGGGTCAACCCTACACAACCACTCTGTACAGAGGAGTCAATGGAAGCTTCTTCCATTGGAAATACCTGCCAATTTCTGAAAGGTGAAATGGAGGCAGCAGCAATAATGAACGAACAAGAATAATGAACAGAGTGAGAGTTGGCAGGCACGCACAATGTCTGTGCATGAAACAGCTGCATGGAGATAGTATCTATCTTCAAGTGCTGGCATGGGTCACATTTGGACAGTCTGAATGGGAGACAGCCTTGGAATAAATGAGGGACAGCCTCAGGAAAGCCTAAATCGGTACCTCACACACTTGGTCAAAATAACTGACAGTTGTAACATTAACAGTAGCAATATTAATACACAGATAATAGTATAGCAACAAGTGAAAAGGTTATATTCAATCATTTACTATTAAAACTCTTAGGCATTCAACATTTTAATGGGCACTGTATATACATTCTCCAATTTAGCCTCAAGATAACCCATAGTTGCTGGCTGGAAACATCAAAAAATGAAGAAAGGCAGGCAATGTCACATGAACAGTAGGCAAAACACACCCCTGAACCCAAATTTAGCTTTCTTCACCACCATGATGTGTCTTTTCCTCTCCAAAACTGCGGGGGAGAGTGAAAGCAGAAGCTCAAGGAAAAGAATCCCCAAAAGTAGGATGCTCTTCAAGCGGTAAGGGTGTATTAGGTACACAAGAAAAATTAGAAAGTCCATAGGAATCGTTATTTTACTCCTTTTATACCTTTGTTGGACCAAGTTGTACTCTGTCACAATTGCTTTAGGCCTAGACCCAATACCTCATTCTCATTCACAAACTTCATCTCATTCTAAAATGGTTATAAGATCCTACAACTTCAAAGTCATCTTACCGGATCATAATTTGGGTCTTTTGGGTATAATATTTAAAAGTTGAAGGCTATACAATGGTTACTGATTTACTACAGGTACTGAGTGTCTATAAGATGACTGCCACCTTATGAGAAGTTTGTCAGAAGCATTTATCTGATTTGTAGATGGGGCAGCTGCCCTAGATTGAGGAAAATACTGAGTATAGTCCCATATTCATAAGCATTCAGAAACTGTCCTTCCTCCTGTAGTTAGGATAGGAGACAGAAGACAAAAACAGTCCTAAATATGCAAGGGCATACTGAATAATATGTCCTAAAGGTGCAGTGGGATGTATCACCAATTCAGAGCAGGGTGCTCTAGCACATAATAGGAATTTTAAAAATATTGCTGAATGTTGGTTTTATCAGTACCACAGGCTTTATATTAAGAGAAGAATATAGAAGCATATAGGTTCTGCTATGTTTCAAGAGTACAGTGAATCTTTATTGGAAATGAAAGCCAAAATGAACTATTTCCATTCAAATTCTAAGGTTAGGGATAGAAACGTTTCCAAACAGTTTTAAAAGGGTGTAACTTCTTTGGGGAAGAGGAGTAGAGAATGAGATTTCAAAGTACTGACAGAAAAGCAAACTGATGTTCAGTTTAAAAAAAAAAAAAAGTTTTAGAACTGATTACAACCAGTTTAAAAATTACCAACCCCAGAATTAGAAAATTTACCTCTTTTTTCACAGAACTGTTCTGTATACAGATAAAGGCAGTGAACCTGCAATTATGGCACCAATTGTTCATCTTCCTAAACCACCTTGTCTGTATCTTCCAGCTTCTGTTAAATAACAGCTACCAAAACTCAAGTACGAATACTAATGAGCTCAAAAGTATGTATCTTATTCAATTTATGTTTGGGAAGAAAACCAGCCTGTGAATTCACAGCAAGAAACAAAAAATACATATGCAGAACAGTCAAAAAGCAAAATCATTAAAAGCTGTACCACAGAGGGATTTCCCCCAGTTGAATTAAATGATCATAACCAGTAATTACTACAAACCAAATCAGATTACATACAAAGCAAAGCATTCATAATCCAAAGGTTATTTTTTGAAAAGCTAAGTATATCTATCCCGTTTGTAAACTACACATTCAAAAGGAAGATAGAAAGTAGAGCCTCATCAGCTGAAGTCCTGGAATTTCCAAAAATTCTAAGACATGTTTTATTCTCCTTATCTAACAAGGAGAGAGAGGCATATGTCATCATTCAATATATCTTATAACGATTGTTTTCATGGTTGACTGGCAAAATACAATTTCTCAACAACTTTCCCCATGACACCTCACTGCTCCTTTCTTCAAGTTTCTACATGAGATAATATAAACTGTTAAAAATCACTTCAAACCAAAAAATAATAATAATAAATTTAAAAAATTAAAAAAAATCACTTCAAACCAATCTTGAGGAAAAAAACAGCAAAAATAAGAGCAACTACCACAAAACTAAAACCCTAGACCATCCTAGACTGTAAGTTCCACGAGGCCAAGGGCCACAACCATTTTGTTCCTCCTAACCTCATTGTCTATCATTCCACAGATGGTCAGTTTAGTATTTGATGGAAAGGGAGAGAGAATGACCATTTAGCTAAGGGGTAGAGTAATCACTAAGGGTGCTTTCTGCCACTCCGATTCTGAAATGAGTATACTATAAGGTACAGTGAAATAGCTTGGCAAGGCTAGATCGTCTTGTCTATCATCTGCACACAAGAGGTAGAAGAAAAGTATGTTTTCCATCAGTCTTCTCAGATTGTCTTCTATCTAAACTCTAGAGTGAACACAAGAATCTGATACACAGCATAGCACAGCTTTTCAAAAGCATGAGAGACAACGTAGCTTTAATTGGTAATTTGGCTTCCAGTAACAGCTCAATCTACCAATAGAAATCCATTCATAAAATCAGACCTATACAAAGTATGTCAATCAACTGTTTAAAATTACTCATCTCTCAAAATGAATGAATGAACATAGAAATACATAAAGTTATCCATTGCTCTAGTCTAACAGAATTGATAATGTGTTAGTAATTAAGATTTTGATTCATCAGTTTAGAAAAGATCAGTCTTGAAGAGTCTCATCTTTTTTGAATTGAGGTAGAAAATTAGTATAAACAAATGTGTCCAATAACAGCTTTTCATTTCAAAATTACACAAAAGGATTTAGTGTTGTTGAATGCCTGAAGAATTTATACTTTATATATTTATACTTTGTATATCCTGTGCATACTTTTTAATTGTAGCATTTCAGAACAATATAAATTGTCTTATTCATTATAGCAAATTCATTTTCAGAGAGACAAGTGACTTTCCAAGTGTTAGAACAAAAATGCAATTCCAAATCCCACAATTTCACACTACCTCCTTTCTCAATTTATAGATTTCATGCTCAAACAACTACCATAAGTTTTTAAAATATTTCCTTTTAAAGTAAATATATCAAAATTCATTCCATACTTCTTTTTTGAGAAATGGTATTAACAGGCAAGTACACAAAATTTATATATATAATTTCAGATTAAAAGTACGCCTCAAGTAGCCTAATTCAAAGAACTACTAATTTGCAACAATACTACAAATCATAGTATCTACAAAAACTCTCCTTTTTAAGGCTGCTAAATGTGAATATGTTTTATGGTGTGTTAATATGACAAAACTGAAGAATAATCTGTTTACTACCTCAAGTAGTACTTTATATAATCCCCCCAAAAGTATGCCATACTTTCTCCCAGGACTGACAAATTGAGAAATCTTAATTTTTCAGGGCACAAACATTCTTTAAAAGTTCAGAAAAATGTTATTTAGCTGGGAGAAAAAATAGCACACATTACAGTATAAGTATTAAATTTATTCTTCATTCATTCGTTAAACTTACTGTGGACCTACTAAGGTGATAAGCATGGTGCTAAAAACCAAAGTTGGTTAATAGTGTATTAATCATGCCTTCTTAATTTTCCGTATGTTGATGGTTTGACAAATGAGGCCTTAATGACTCTGCAAAGACTGCCCTTCCCAGAGCTACCCAATTTAGAGGGACAGTAAATGACTGCCTTCCAGCATAAATTACATATGGAAACCAACTGATCCAGAGCACATATCCAACTACCTCTTTCATCAGGCTCTTACTTTCAGGGCCACTAGCCCCTGCCCTAATAACCAAAGGACCAGGTAACACACAACTTGCAACACTGCCTACACCAAAGCCTATTAAAATTATTTAAACTAGCCAATCCTAAATCTCTTTACCCTGGCTTTCCCATTCCTTCCCATGGAAACCACAATAAAGGCTCTTGCCCACATTGTCCCCTTGCTCCCTCTCTAAACCAACCCTGGTGTTTCCTTTTAGTTCTGTGTGATATGATATGAATCCTCCTCTTGGGAACTGTAAATGACAAAATACCTTCCAATGGCAATTACCTGCTGCTCTAAGGGCCTCACCATACCTGAATAATAATAAAACCTGCATTTTAAAGCACTCCGGACCTACTAATGATGCATTCATATTTAGTAATGTCTACTGAACAAATGAATGAATGAATGAACAAAGACTGAACACTGGCAACAAACAGGAAAGCAAACACCAGATCTAAATTTAAAGACGTAAATCCTAGCATTTCCAGTATGTGACAAGTTGGGCAGCAGCAAAGTGGATTTAAAATATTTCCCCACTGGGGATCCCTGGGTGGCGCAGTGGTTTGGCGCCTGCCTTTGGCCTAGGGCGCGATCCTGGAGACCCGGGATCGAATCCCACATCGGGCTCCTGGTGCATGGAGCCTGCTTCTCCCTCTGCCTGTGTCTCTGTCTCTGTCTCTCTCTCTCTCTGTGACTATCATAAATAAATAAATAAATAAATAAATAAATAAATAAATAAATAAATAAATAAATTTTAAAAAAAGGCCTTTAAAAAATAAAATAAAATAAAATAAAATAAAATAAAATAAAATAAAATAAAATAAAATACTTCCCCACAAGACAATGAGTGGATTATCTTTAACGGTATTGATGGAAACTAATAATTGCACAATTAATCACAGAGAACTAAACTGACTCTACCTTAGGCCCTGTCTCTCTAGGAACTATGTTCTACTCTCCACCTAGCTCTCCACCTTTACTACTCTAAGGTCTTGAGCTGGGGGGGCCTGGTGGGAGGGGTGTGAAAACTACTAGAGTACACACTTCCTTCCGGAAGTGATAAAAATGTTCTAAAATCAACTGTTGCGATGGCTGTATGACTCTGAGAATATTATAAATACTAGTGAGATGTACATTTATGTGGCGAAATGTATGGTCTATGAATTACATCGCAATAAACTTGTTACCACACACACACATATGCACACACACACACACACACACACACACAGACCATGTTTCTACAGCATTTTCTTGTGAAAGACTAAAAAAACTGAGAATCAATTTTTACTATAGAAAAGCTACTAAAGCTACTAAACGGGATCCCTGGTGGCTCGGTGGTTTAGCGCCTGCCTTTGGCCCAGGGCGCGATCCTGGAGTCCCAGGATCGAGTCCAGTGTCAGGCTCCTGGCATGGAGCCTGCTTCTCCCTCCTCCTGTGTCTCTGCCTCTCTCTCTATGTCTATCATAAATAATAAATAAATAAATTTTTTTTTTTTAAAAAAAAGAAAAGCTACTAAAATCTGCAGTCAAAAATTTACAGATAAAATAGTGTAGGATACTAAAGAATACGTGACCTAGAAATTTAAAAATGCATCCGATTTTAAGGGATGAAAATCAAAGCTTATCATTTTCTTAAAGTTTTTTTAGAAGTAATCTCTATACTCATTGTGGGGTTCAAACTCATGAACGAGAGACCAAGAGTCACATGCTCTTCCAATTGAGCCAGCCAGGTATGGTACCCCAAAAGTCTATCATGTTAAATACTAATTTAGAATTGGTCAGCTTAAACTAAGCATAACTCAGGTAAAACAACATGTCTACAATTTAAAAACTGTAAACTGCTTTTTATTTAACTAAGTTCAAACTATACCAAAATACTAATTTTTGGAATCTGTTTTCTTGATTCCACTGGTCTAACATTTTAAAAGTTGTAAAAGAATTTATCTTATAAACCATCTTAGAAATTTCTTAAATAATAATGAATCTCCAAACGTGGATATTACATATACTAATTTAGAGATACATGAGAATTATGAAGAGGTATCAAGTGTAATCCAAGCAGGTTTCGTAAATCTGATACTCAAAGAGTTTATTCTAAAGACAATTTCTCCTAGAAAGTAAGCCATCATACCGAAAAACCATGCTGATTTGCCAATTTCTTTTTTAATTATTCAACTAGCTTATATTAAATATTCCCTATTAGTGACATCCTTACATCTAAAAATAAAAGTCAAAGTCAAAATTCTTACAATATTTAGTCTTAAAAAATACTTATTCACATCTGAAATTCTTAGAAGTACATTATAAAAATGTGTCTTTGAAGTTGGAGGATGAATTGGTCTTTTAGAGAAGAGAATCAAAGTCAAGTCTGATCATTCTCATTCTCATCTCCAAGTGGTAATTTTGTTTAATCTATGCCTTTGGAGGAAAACATTAAAAGATGTATATATGAATAATGTTATGGTTATATAAAAATCAGCTGAAGAAAAATATTATTCCCCTCTATGTTTAAATATAGATCCTAAGAAAGGAAGAATATTCAAACCTGGAATTATTCCAGCTAAATAGAAAAACAATAAAACAAAAATAATACAAGACAACTGCACTGCACAATTAAAAAAAAAAAGATTGCACTATGTTAAGAAAGTGAGCAAGAAGATAAAACAAGAATGTACAGGGCAGATATCAACAAAATCAGATATCCTTCAGTTAGTGTTAAAATACCATAAAATATCATCTAGAAGAAAGTGACATTCCTTAGAACATATGTGGTTAACATACATTTTTAAAATGAATTAATGAATAGGTATCCAGACACAATAACCTGAAAATGTACTGAATTAAAAATAAGTGCATGTACATACAGTGACTTATGTTTTTAGAACTCTGTACTGCAGTAAAAGGATGAATAGGTGAGAAAGGAAGAAAGGGATGAAATAAAAGCAGCCTACTTCATCTATCTGACCTTACAGATGTAAAACTCATGTATTCTTTACCAAAGTCTCATTAGGAACATATCCACATTTTAAAAACAAGGAAACTTAGGCACAGGTAAGTCAAGTAATATGGTCATTGTCATCAGCAAGTCATTAGTAGCACTGGGGTCTAGAGTTTTTACCAAATTTCTGAACCAGTACTAGAGGATGAGGGTACAGGAGAGTTTAGTAGTTTCCCAAATGGTAACTCTAAATTGGAGGTTAGAAGTTCTATTGGCATCTACCAGGCAGAGGGCAGAGATACTGCTAAGTGTCCTACAAGGCACAAGATGGTTCTGCATAACAAATAATCATCTAGAGGTGCCTACATGGCTCAGTCAGGTAAGCGTCTGTCTGACTCCTGAGAGTGGCTAAGGTCATGATCTAAGGGTCTTCAGATGGAGCCCCTTTCAGGTTCTAGATTGGGCATGGAGTCTGCTTAAGAGTCTCTCCCCCCCTCTACTCTTCCCAACCCTGTCTCTAAACAAACAAACAAACAAACAAACAAACAAACAAACAAGGGGTGCCTGGGTGGCTCAGTTGGTTGAGCACCTAACTCTTGTTTTCAACTCAGATCATGATAGGAACATCATGGCTCTCAGCTCACCAGGGAGTCTGCGTAAGGATTGCTCTCTACCTCTGCCCCTCCCCCCACCTACACACACATGCTCTCTCTGTCCCTTCTCTAAAATAAAAAAATAAATCTTAGAAAAAGAAAACTCCAAATAATCATCTGTTGAGAAACCATGCTTTAGAACAGTGTATTTCTGCATTTCAAAATCCATTATAATAAAAGGAGAAGAAAATAACATTTCATAATTTAGCTGATTAAAAAAATCACCATCAACATTATTCTCTAGATCTGCTTGTTTTAGGCAAGGAAAATGTTACACTGCAATTTCTAAAAGAAACAAAGGAACAGAAAACTATTACATGGGAGATTAACCAGGTATTATTATTACTGGGGATGCAGAAAGGGGAAAATTTTGCCTAACTCCAACAACTATGTAGTTTAAGTAGAAGGAAAAGTGATATAAGAAAACAATAAAACTGCGGACCTAAACTTGCACATTACCTTCTATTAGACAATGTGAATATAAATCTTTGTAAATTCTATCATGGGCCAATGACTATGTGGCAAACTTACACAGCAATTAAGTTTCTTGTTTGTTTGCAGATTGTTACATTTTCTGTATCTATCAATGTTCCTTTAGTTACTCATCAACTATAAAGTGAAATAATTATTCTTTTAAATTTTATTACATTATTCAATACTCTTTGATAACCCGTAAGGCGACATGAATTCATTTTCAATATTTACTTCATTTTAAACACAAAAACAAGATCCACTCTTCCTATCATATCTCTTTCCAACTTTTAAGTCTGAAATTTTAATGTTTAAGAGAACTCCACGTCTTCATAAAGTTCTGCCCCTCAATTTACAAAGGTTGACATGAGTCCCAGTCTATTCCTGACTTACAGAACCTTGTATTTTCCTTATAGAAGCCAACTATTTTGGCTACCTATATATCAAATTATTTTTAACCACATATTTATACAAAATTAAATATTAAAGCAAACAGTTATCTCATAAAAAATGTAAAATAAGTATGCTTTAGATACAATTAGATATCTTTCCTCATTTAATGTGTGTCATTTCTAATTTATCCTCAGTAATTTCAGTACTTTATGTTAGGAGAAACCCTAACGTGCTTTATTAACTATAATATTTTTTCCATTCATTAATTTATTCCACAAATATTTACAGACTGCTAGCTACTGCCAAATACCAGATTTTTTTGACTTTTGAAAATATTTACATTTTAAAAATTTTATTTAAATTAAATTTGCCAACATACATTATAACACCCAATGTTCATCCCATCAAGTGCTTTCCTTAATGCCTATCACCCAGTCCCCATCCTCCCTCCTTCCTCCCCTTCAGCAACCCTTTGATTCCCAGAGTTAGCAGTCTCTCATGTTTTATCTTTCTAATTTTTCTCCACTCAGTTTCCCTCCTTTCCCTTATGGTCCCTTTCACTGTTTCTCATATTCCACATATGAGTGAAACCGTATGATAATTGACATTCTCTGACTTACTTTACTCAGTGTAATACCCTCCAGTTCCATCCATGTCAATGTAAATAAAAACCAGGTTAACATTTTAATTTTAAAGGCCTGAATAATCTCAAGTCACTATCCACGAAAAAGGGAAACAGTAATAAGTAAAAATACATGTAGCTAAAATTTGGTTTTCAAAAATTAATAAAATACACTCAATTTCACAGGGAGGAAGTATGTTGGTCTTGCCCATGTTTACCTGAGAGACAGAACCAACTGGTAGTTAAAAAAGAGCAAACTCTTGCATCAAGTTGTCCTAGGTCATAATATGCCCTATGTCATGCCACATGCCACACACCAGGCAAGTTAGTTTACATTTTTAGGTTATTTTTTTACTCTATTAATAAAGAAAATAATCATGCCTCTGCCTCAGGACCATAATTAAAAACTGAATGAGATACAAATATCAAACATGTGGCAAACGTGCTCAATAATTATCTATTACTGTGGTGTTAGGACAAAACAATTACATATGTGCTTAATTCAAACTATCATACTAGAAATAATACCTACATTTTAAAAAGGAATTTCTAAAGGTAACTGATTTCACTAATCTAACATCAGGATAGACGTGTTCTGAAGGTTCCTCAAGACAAAACGATCTAGTTTATTCCTCTCATACAAAACCAAGTCTTAAGACCTGCTTTTATACCTTTAAAAGTATTAAAAAAAAAAAAAAAAAGAAGAAGAAGAAGAAGAAGAAGAAGAGCAGATTGCTAAACTCCACAACAGCAGAGGCAAAAATAGAGAAAATAGGTATTCATATGTAATGTCCAAAGCAAAGAATTTTGCATTTGCTTTACAAGAATGAGAGTTTTAACAAAGTCTGTATAAACTATAATAAGATGACTTCATCAATGTTACGAGAAAAAAAGTACTTGCAAGTTTCTTTAGAGATAATCCAAAATAAAAAACAACAAATTATGTAACATTCTTTTGAATTACCAGGATATTTTTATGAAGTGGTACTGACATAATATCACATATTAATCTTATGTAAAAAGACCTAAAGTAAGTCTAATAAAATCTGATTATAAAAAAATGAAAATTCATACAATTAAATAACTCATTAAATGAATAAGACCAAGTTGAACTGTACTGCCCACCACTCCCATTTCATATCATTTTAGATCTAGACCAACACCTGCCCCAGCATTGTCACGAACAAACTTAGCACACACATACACAAAACACTACCCATTAACATGCACCAATACCAGTAGCCAAAAATAGTGGTAATACTTTGATGATTTAAAGAAACAAATTCTGAAAAAAGCATTTCCTCACCTATTATCAGATGGCAGAAGAGAAAGCAAAGCCAATGCTGAAAGTTTTCTTCTTTCAGGCTGCGTAATGTTATCCATGCGATCAACCCACATTTCAATCATATTTCCCAAAAGCTGGTCCATCTGAAAAAAGAGCAAAAGGCATCTCAAAATATCTGAAATGCTATTTACTTGTGGATAAGTACTTTTAAAGGCTAAAAGCTCATCAGGCCTGGTTAAAGTTTAATTCCAAAAAAGCACAGAATTGGAATACAAGAATGTGGGGCAAGCCTTGAGCTGGAAAGGAATAATTTGAGCAAAACCAGGAAATGACTCTAATTAATCTTGGGAGACAATTTATTCTGAGAGCTAAATAGACTGTTCAAAACCAGTACACACCCGATGAGTGATTTTTGTAATCTCATTTAATAAATCACCAATCCAATACATTCTTCCTGGTACACTATAAAAGTACATGCATTTTTCAAAACTGTCAACTTATACTTAGGTTACGGTTACTGAGTTGGTGATTAGATATATAAATGTTTAAGGTGTAATTTGCTGAACTGATTTGTTGCTACTTTTAGAGGAAAGGCAGGTTGCAACCTCAATTTGCAGAATTTCAAAGAAAAATGTTTCTGGACATTATATGCTATATTAAAAATAAGTTAACTTAATATAGAAGTGGTAAGTGTGCTGGTTAATTGTACCTATCAACTCAGCTAGGCTAAAGTGTCCAGTTGTACTATCAAATGCTAGTCTAGATGTTGCCGTGAAAGCATTTTTGTAGATATGATTATTATGTACAAGAGTTGACTTTAAAGAAAAGAGATTACCTTAGATAATATGGGCTGGGCTTCTTCAAACAGGTGAATTTTGCCTTAAGATAAACAAATAAGGTTTCCCAGAAGGGAGGTAGATAAGGAGGTGGGGAACTGGGTGACAGGCATTAAGGAGGGCACGTGATGGGATGACCACTGGGTGTTATATGCAACTGATAAATTATTGAAAACTACATTTTTGAAACTAATAATGTACTATATGTTGGCAAATTGAATTTAAATTAAGAAAGAAAGGGCGGGGGGGGGGCGGGGGGATGCCTGAGTGGCTCAGTGATTGAGTGTCTGCCTTTGGCTCAGGGCATGATCCCGGAGTACTGGGATCAAGTCCTTTATCAGGCTTCCCACATGAAGCCTGCTTCTCCCTCTGCTTCTCTCTGTGTGTCTCTCATAAATAAAAAAATAAAATCTTTTTAAAAAATATTGTTTCCCAGAAAAGAAATCCTGCCTCGGGATCCCTGAGTGGTGCAGCGGTTTGGCGCCTGCCTTTGGCCCAGGGCGCAATCCTGGAGACCCAGGATCGAATCCCACATCGGGCTCCGGTGCATGGAGCCTGCTTCTCCCTCTGCCTATGTCTCTGCCTCTCTCTCTCTCTCTGTGTGACTATCATAAATAAATAAATAAAAATTTAAAAAAAATTATTAAAAAGAAAAAAAAGAAATCCTGCCTCAAGACTGTAACACAGAAATCCTGTTTGAGTTATGAGCCTTTGCTAAAAAATTAGAACTTGTCAGCTCCCATAATCATGTGAGCTATTCCTTAAAATCATTTCCTCCTTCACATTCTCTCCTATCTCATATTCTCTTTCTCTCATGTCTTTGTGTGTACATGATGTGTGTACATGCATACAGAGCTCACACATACAAAAGAGATTCTATTTTTTTCTGGAGAACCCTGACTGATATAATTAGAATCTATAAAGTAAAACACAATCCACTATACTGATCATACAGACTGAACATGAAGCTCAGGGTATGCTCATAAACACTGGTCACCTTGAAAAAAATGCATTTAATATCAAAATCTCTATCTCGTGGAGTTTGGTAACTTAAAATCAACCTTAAGTTTCCACACTTTCCTACTTTTATACCTCTTCATATTTTCCAAGAAATACTTCAACATTTTATAATAGTAATAGAATGGGTCCCTAGATGGCTCAAGTCAGTTAAGTGTCCTATTTTTTATTCTGCTCAGGTCAAGACCTGAGGCTGAGCCTCAGAACACAATGGGCTCTATTCTCAGTGGGAAATCTGCTGCTCACCCTCTTCCTCTGCCCCTCCTCCTGCTTGTGCATGCACTCTCTCTTTCTAAAATAAACAAATAGATCTTAAAAATGTAAAACTAAGCAGTAAAGATTAACACTTATTAATTCAAGACAGTTATTTATATTTGGGCCCTGTGAACTATGTGTTGCATCCGAAGATGCCACAATGAACTCATAGAATATTTACAAATATGCAGAGAACCATAGAAATATCAGATACTTCAAAAATTGTTCCTTAAGATGACTTCCTATATTTGCAAAGTACTACCCAGAAATCCAGACAAAACAAAAAGTAAAAGTGGAGTCCAATCTGATTCTCCAGTTTGAGAATCTGAATGATGGTCAATAGGTACATATATTCCATTAGTCAGTAATTTTGTGGATATTTAAGAATGAAATAAAGATATTCTTTCTTTAGACTTTTATTATTTTTCAGCAACTACTAAGTAATTAGGACAAAAAATAAATATTAAGCCGTTTGGATCCAACTAAATAGAAGGAACGATTAGATATTTTTATCTCTTTTGGCCTAGGAGCACTGTGAAAATACTACAAACACACTAACTGAACCATGAAGCATGATAGTTTGATAATTTTCGATATATATCCTGTGTCTTTCATTCACATCTAATTTGGAAACAAATGGTAGAGATGCTCTCCATACTAACCGCAATTAATATCTAGTAAGCAAGATTTTAAAAAAACAGTTACCCATTATAAAAGCAAATATCAAGTTATCATTAAAATGTAATATATCCAACTAAAACTACAATAATGTACCTGGCTGGAATAAAAATTCAATCACCATAGACAGATAACTAACTCTATAGTCTATTTATTCATAACATTTATTTCATTATAAAAATACTTAACAACAGCACAAACGGTGACTTTGTGGGGACTCAAAGTAAGTATTTCAGGCTTTGTGGGGCATATGGTCTCAGATGCAACTATTCAACACCCGACATTAGTCATAAACAGTATGTCAAGAAATGGACACGGATGTGTCCCCATACAAACTTTTGGATAACTTTCATGTGTCAGGAAATACTATTATTTTTTCAACCATTAAGAAATTTAAAAAACCATTCTTAATTCACAGACTACAAAAACAAGCAGCAGAGTGGGGGGATGCCCGGTGGGCTCAGCGCTGAGCGTCTGCCTTTGGCCCAGGGCATGATCACAAGATCCAGGATCAAGTTCCACATCGGGCTCCTTGCACAGAGCCTGCTTCTCCCTCTGCCTGTGTGTCTCTGCCTCTCTATGTCACTCATGAATAAATAAATAAAATCTTAAAAAATAAATAAAATGGAAGGTGAGAGAACGGGAGGGGCTGTTTGCGGGACAGGGAATGAGCAGCCTGTATTCCAGGACTGTGGTGCAAGAGGAAGAAAGGTGCTCTCAAGACAATGAAAAATGTTCTGTACAGTGAATGGCTGATCACTAAGCTCCCAAAGGAGGCTAGAAGAGGCTAAAAGAGTCACAAAGCAGATTACAGTAGGCCTTTACAGGCAAACCTACATTAGAGAGGTTAGACTTACTACTAAATCTAAAAGAAATCTCAAAACTGAGGAGGTTTGCAACAAGAAGTGACAAAATCCTAGTATATATTAGAAAACTCAACATGGTTGCTCTGAAGTAAATGCTCAGTAAAATCAGAAAATTCTAAACAGGACAAATGAAACAAATCTTTTGTACAAAGATAAAACAGTAATATTACTCAAATTTCTCAGCTACAAATATTTTATTACATCTTTGTAATTAAGTTATTTACCCTGGAAGCATACAGACATTATGAAGACAATCTTGGTACTGAAAATACGCATTTGCTGGACCCCCATGAAATCCCACTACAGTGAGAATAAAAAGAACATAAAAAGCAAAGGAACAATCTCACAGGGTCTATAAAGAGGAGAAACAACACTGGGTAAAGATGGCAACAGTGTTTGGAGGATGGCCAGTGGACAAAAGAAAGTTAAGTGACTGAGCTGAAACCAAGCTGCCAGCCAAGGAAATAACAATCTAAGTAAGCAGATTTGGTTTTCAGAACCCTGAAATCATCAGCCATAAAGAAGGCAGAGGTGAGGCACAGAGCTGAAAACAAGAAAACTGGCTGAGAATCTGTATAAGGAACAATTAAAACCTTACAGGTCCCCCTTTCCCACTCCTGAAAGAAACAAAAGACACAATACCTGGAAAAATAAAATTAGAGAAGCTCTAAGCAAAGAAACTTAAGAACAGGAGAATGCAAGGTGAGGTACAAAATAAAATTAGATAATTTATATGCAAATCTAGATCCTGAATGGTGAAATACCTTCATCAGCAAAGACCTTTCCTCTAATCCTGAGTTCTAACACTTGTTCATACCAAAGGAGAGGCTATCCCTCAGGAGAAAAGGGGAAAAGGGACCTACAAATACTTTTTCTAGTAAATTTCTCTACAACAAACTGTCATTTTTCGATACCACAAGGCTCTAAGCTCTAAATTAGGCAGTCTAAAAAGTTTTCATTATTCATTCAATATAAGTAACTCTGAAAGACTTCAAATAACAAATGCTTAGAGGACAAACTGTTCTAGTGGTGACTTGTGCAATAAGCCCAGCTTCTCTCCCAAAGATACAAAATCAGCCTTAATTTAACTTGGCTTATTCTACTATCTCATACTGTTTTCAGTGTTAAGAAGAAACAATTCTTTCTCCAAGATCCTTGCTTCCTTCAAAGCTCTCTGGATTTACTGGAACTCATTTGCCTGGCCCTATTTAATTCTTGCATATATTTTTGATGTTCTCCAGAACTGTGCTCACAGTCAGAAACAGTCATTTGAACTAGAATACTATTTTATTCACTTTCATTCCCATCTCTATACTCAAATGCGATGGCTTGACAGGTTTTTGTAATATTCTCTGAGGAAAGAAAAATGTCCTCTTCATAGTAAAAAATAAAAAGAGAAAAGATAAAAAGTGTTCCATGAAAAGTCTGTGTTCTAAAGACAGGGTTGGAAATAAGTCTGAATCAACGATAACAGCTCCTTTCTCAATCTTTCATGCTGCCAACGGACTCCAACAGTGCCAGCAGTAGCCACAGTTCATCATTTCTCTTTAATATGAAACTAAGCCCAGTGGACGTGCCCTATGCTTTTCATGTATCTTTTTAAAATGATGATTATTTGAGGTAACAAGGAAGCATACATAAGGCATTTCAGCAAATTTTTCACGATTTTTTAATGCACAGTATTAAAAGAAACATACTACAAAACTTCACGACATTGGATCTGACAATGATTTCTTGGATATGGTACCAAGGCACAGACAATAAAAGAAAAAAACTCGACTTCTTGAAAATTAAAAAAAATTGTGCATCGAAAGATGCTAATAACAGAGTTTAAAAGGTACCCCACAGACTAGGATAAAATATTTGCAAATCATTTATTTGGTAAGGAATTGATATCTAGAACACATAAATAATTCCTAAACCTAAAACAAAACACCTAATTCAATAAAGGGCAAAAACCTTGATTAGACATTTCTTCAAAGAAGAAAACATGAAAAGACACTCTACGCCACTAATCATTAAGAAAATAGAAATCAAAACTATACTGATACCACCTCACCATATGAGGATGAACACTATATATTATATATGTGTATATATATATGTGTGTGTGTATATATATTGTGTGTGTGTATATTATATATGTGTGTGTGTATATATATATATATATATTTTTTTTTTTTTTTTTTTTTTTAACCCACCAGAAAACAAATGTTGGCAAGGATACGGTAAAATCTGAACCCTTGTGCACTGTGGGTAGGAATTTAAAATGGCACAGCTGCTGTGGAAAATAGTATGGTGGTTCCTCACAAAATTAAAAATAGAATTACCATATACGATCCAGTGAATCTACTTCAGGATACCTACCCAAAAAAAACTGAAAACAGTGACTTAGAGATTTGTATACCCAAGTTCACAGTAGCTTTATTCATAATAGGCAAAATGTGGAAACAACCCAAACATCCATTGACTAATGAACAGATAAGCAAAATGTGACAGATACATATAATAGAATATCATTCAGCTTCAAATTCTGATATATATTACAACATGGATGAACCATCAGGACATATGTTCAGTGACTGTAAGTTAAGTCACAAAAAGATAAATATTTTACCACTCCATTTATGTGAGGTACTTAAAGTAGTCACAACTACAGTGCAATGGTGGGGACACCTTGGTGGCTCAGTTGGTTAAACATTTGACTGTCAGGTTTTGCTCAGGTCATGACCTTAGGGTCCTAGGGCACCCTGTTCAGCAAGGAGTCTGCTTCTCCATCTGTCCCTCTTCATGCTCATGCACTGTCTCTCAAATAAATAAGTCAATCTTTAAAAAAAAAGTGCAATGGTGGTTGCCAAGGGCTAGGGAGTTCTTGTTTAATGGATGTACAGGTTCAAGTTTTATGAGACTGAAAGATGCATGCAAAGATGCATGGTGCTGATGACCATACAACATTATGAATATATTTAATAGCACTGAGCCATACACTTAAAAATCGCTGAAGGTAAATTTTATATGTATTTTATCACAGTAAAAAAAAAAAATGGAAAAAAAATGTAACACAGTGGATACATTTTCTCTTCCCAAAGCACACTGAACGTATCCCTACACAGTACTCATATTTAAGTGCTTTCCCTTAACATTACTCTAAGCTTGTCAAAACAAGTGTCTCCAGTGTATAGTGTAAAAGTGCCTGTTCCAAGATGGACAGGAGGCAGTTTTGTGTGGTTACTGAGATATCAGGCTCTGAAGTTAGGTTGCTAGAGTATATAAAGCAACTGCATCATTTATTAGCTGTCTGAATTTGAACAAATGAGTAAATCTCTATAGCCTCAAGATTTCTCATGTGTGAGATGGAAATAAAAATACTATTATCTCAATGGGTTGTTGCTGAAAATTTAATGTAATACATGACGTTTATATTGTTGTTAAATATATTGTTATTATTAAAATCATTCAACAAATTTTGTTGAACTGAATAAACTCTTGTTTAATATTATTCCATCACAGTTAAATTTAATGAAGGTAGTAAATCTTATCTATCTATTCATCTAAACAAAGGCTAGGGTTTCAAATTAGGTTAGATCTAAATCTAATCCTAGAAAAACTAAGCAAACTCTAAAATTTGCACTTTCTTGTTCTAGGTTTCCTTAAAAGTGGAAATAGTTTTGTTTCACTAATCATAAGTTTTACAAATTGCCTCCATCCTAAAGACATTATGCAAGTACTTTGTCCTTTCTACATCTTATAAATATTAAAATATTAATGGCTTAATACATAAAATCTATATTTTAATATAATGTGTATAGTCTTAAGTAACCACTTCACTTAAGAACCTATTCCATACTTACTCTGGTGGCTGGTTTCTTTTTTTTTTTCTTTTTTTTTTTTTAAAGATTTTATTTATTCATGATAGTCACACAGAGAGAGACAGAGAGGCAGAGACACAGGCAGAGGGAGAAGCAGGCTCCATGCGCCGGGAGCCCGATATGGGATTCGATCCCGGGTCTCCAGGATTGCGCCCTGGGCCGAAGGCAGGCGCCAAACCACTGCGCCACCCAGGGATCCCTGGTGGCTGGTTTCAGTTACAGTATTTCTTAAATAAGCTTTTGCTGAAAAAGTCATTTCCCATAATAATTATGACAGAAACTCATCACATAACATTAAGAACAAGTTTAGTAAAGGAATGGAACAAAGCCAGTAAATAATTATATATAAAGTTTTTGTTTCATTTGAAGTATGAGTTTTACAACATTGCAACCATAAAAGAATCAAAATTCCATTCTATGGTTAAACACAATAAATTTGCGAATTATAAAAGAGAACAAGTGTATATTTCAATTGCCATTCAGAGAGTCATTTTTCTCCTTCAAAATTATAGGTACAATGTAAGTTATTGAACTTTTAAAATACAAAATTTTAAATATCAGAGTTTTATATATAATTATTATTTCCCCAATTATTTCCAATCCTTATTCAAAAAGACCTTCTTCAATTCAAGTAAACTGATTCTTACCTCCTGATTAAATTTATGTGCCATCTCATTAAGAAGTGAAGAAAAAAAACTAGTGTTTTGTAGCAGGACTCGACCCATAACTCCAAGATATGTTGACATCACGACAGGATACCTCTGTACAATTAAAATACAGCACACAAAGTTATATCAAGGTATGAGTACAAACATGACTATGAACAATTACAGACATAATAACAGTCAACAGGAATATAAAATAGCATTCTCCCTCAAAATCATTTCTTTAGGATATACTGCTAGTATTATCTGAGGTGTAAAGGTAACTCTCTAAATATATGTCATACAACATAATATATGTGTTACATATATATATTATATGGATAAAAAGAGGAACACAGAAAAAATATTCATCAATGGCTCATTTATTTACATCACTGTAAATACTCCTACGATACGTGGTACATAGGTCTACTTAAGAGAATGACTTAGAATATAACCGGTATTTTCATATATTCAATATGTGCTACAATGAGCACTATTCTTTCCCACTACTGTTTCAAATCTTTGCAGATGAATACACATGCACGTAAGTGAGAGAGATATTAAAAAAAAACAAAAGCTATAGTTGGTGAAGAAAGAAAAGGCAAAGCTGTATAACTACCCTGAAAGTTACTTAATTTACCTTAAAACAATCCAATAGTAAGAAAAGCTTTCTTTTTGTATCTAACAATAAAGAAGAAATAATTTTCCAATGAAGAATGAAAATAATTAAAAGTAGAACCGTACAGTCCATTACTATCCTTAGAAGGTTATGGAAAATCTTACCTCTCCTTCTATAATACCTCTGAAAACACAGGGGAGAATCGGTTGAAACATCTGTGGACCTAATACTGGGTTCACTTTGAGGGCATTTTCCACAACCTAAAAACCAGAAAGACTCACTGGTAACACTTAATAATGCAAGTCAGTGCTTCATGCAAAATACAAGTAAAGAAAACAATGCATTGAATACCACACGCTAAATCTGAGAATACACACAAACACATGAGGTATTCAATATTCTGGCACTAGACATACTTTTACAAGACAATCTATTAAAAATGGATTTGATATAAAATTTGATACGAAGTATATAACAGACACAGATATACATCTCACATGGAATTATAATTAGTCACATTTTAATAACAGGTATCAGGTTGTTAATATCAGTATTACATTTGCATACTTTAAACAAATAACCCTTACAAAATGTTGCACTAATAGAGCCAACAAAAGGCATTTCGTAAGTGTTGGCTTTTTTGCAGTAAGCAAAACAGTATGGTAGTGGCACAACACATAGAGATCAGTGGAAGAGGAGAGGCCAGAAATAAACCCCCAATTATATGGCCAATTAATCTTCAACAAAAGAGGCAAGAATATGCAATGGGAAAAAGACAATTTCTTCAACAAATGGTGTTTGGAAAATCAATAGCTACACACAAATATAAGAAATTGGATCCCTTTCTTACACCATACACACAAAAAAAACTCAAAATGGATTAAAGACCTAAACGTGATTCCTGAAATCATAAAATTCCTAGAAGAACACATACACAGTAACCTCTTAGACATGAGCTGCAGAAACACTTTTCGAGATATGTCTATGTTGGCGAAGGAAATAAAAGCACAATTCAACTACTGGAACTACATGAAAATAAAAAGCTTTTGCACAGCAAAGGAAACCATCTACAACAACAACAAGACAATCCACTTAATGGAAGAACATATCTGCAAATAATGTATCTGATAAGGGGTTAATATCTATTAATATCTAAAATATTTTAAGAACTTATACAACTCAAGACCAAAAGAAACAACAAAACAAAAATAACAATCCAATTAAAAATGAGATGACATGAATAGGTATTTTTCCAAAGAAGACATACATAAGGCTACAGACACATGAAAAGATGCTCAACATCACTCATTATCAGGGATATACAAATTAAAGTTACAATGAGGTTTCATCTCATACCCATCAGAATAGTTAAAATCAACAACACAAGAAACAAGTGTTGGTGTGAAGATGTGGAGAATAGGAAAAGATAAAGAACTTATGGTGTAGGGCAGCCCAGGTGGCTCAGCGGTTTAGCACCGCCTTCACCCCAGGGTGTGATCCTGGGGACCTGGGATCAAGTCCCACGTCGAACTCCCTGCATGGAGCCTGCTTCTCCCTCTGCCTGTGACTCTGCCTCTCTCTCTCTGTCTCTCATGAATACATAAATAAAATCTTAAAAAAAAAAAAACTTATGGTGTACACACACACATACACACACAGAATGAAATATTACTCAGCCATAAAAAGAATGAAATCTTGCCATATTAAACAACATAGATGGATCTAAAGGGTATAATGCTAAATGAAATTAGAGAAAGACAAACAACATGTGATTTCACTCATGTGTGCATAAGGGAGGGAGGGGAACAGCCTCTTAAAACCAGAGAACTGGTGGTTACCAGATGGGAGGTAGGTGGGAGGATGTGTGAAATAGTTGAAGGGAATTATGAGTACACTTAACATGTTGAGAACTGAGTATGTATAGAACTGCTGGATCATTATATTGTACACATAAAACTAATAGTATACTGTGTGTTAATTATAAAAGTGTTAACTTTTAATAGAGAAAAGTTAGTAAAAACTATACTCACTGTCCAAAAATCAATCTACCTTTAAGTTTATCAATAGACAAAAAACAGCTTATTGCCTGCAAACTGCTTATTTTTTGAGAAACAATCTTTTCTTTAAAGTTTTAAAAATTTTATTTATTAACCAGAGGCAAAAATATAGGCAGAATTAGGATCCACGAAGGAGCAGGGAACCAAATGCAGGACTTGATCCCAGGACCCCAGGATCGTGCCGTAAGCCAAGGGCAGACACTCAACCACTGAGCCACCCAGGCGTCCCGAGAAATAATCTTATTTAGTTTATAATATAATCATATAGGTTATCAATCAGAAGCACTGATTGTCACAGGTGAGAATTTTGAAGGATGAGATGGGTTCCCTCTGTAACAAAAAGAGAACGAAATTCAAAGCAGAGTGAGATGTTTTTTGTTTATTTTTGTTTTATTTTTTAGGAAGAGATGAAGGCAGTAGTCCAGAAGCAGCAATGAAGACCAAGAAGCAATCTTTCATGGCTCCAACCCCACTGTTAAGAGGAGCAGGAATGAAAACACACAGCATTTGAAAGGGTTATGAGCAAGTACTAATTTCAAGCAGAGCCAAGTTGCCGGTTAGAACTTGTAGCAATGTTTCTCAAGGGTGATTACTGACATTATGAGTGGGACAATGATTTACTGTTCTGGACTACTCCATGTACCGAAGGGCTTTTATCATCTCTGGTCTCTGTTCATTATGTGCCAAGAGCATGCTCAAAATATGATCACCATCAAATATACCTCCATGCATTTTGAAACATTCTCAAGGTAGGCAAGTAATACCCATGGATGATAGCATTCTCTAATTTTGAGCAAGAGGTAAAGGAATGTCCAAAGAAAAGTTTAAAAGTACAAAAACTTTTACAGTAGGCCTAATGTTACGTTATCTACTAAAAGATAAAAGTTATCAGAGCTCCTGACTAAAGGCAACAGGAGATGAAATTCAGAAAATAATTAAATCTAACCTCAATAAAGCTTATTTAAAAAAACAGATTTGGAATAAAGATGGGGAAGATGTAGATAACTAGTAAACTGAATCTCAGAAGTTCGTGTCACCACAAAGTCTCTATTTTAGCTACAAATGGAAAATAAAACCATCTGCTGACTGTTAGACACACATTTAACTTCATTTCCTCCTGATATCGTACTATAATTACAGTATAAGGATTTTAAGGGGAAGGGACATAATTTTAAAAGGACCAAGGGATGAGAGATAAAATACTGGAAGGTATAAAGAAAAAATTCAAAAAGTAACTGATTAATCAGGTAACAGAAAGCTAAAATCAAAGGATGCAATGGACAAGGTGGAGAAGCAACTTGATTTATAGCACCTCTATCTTCTCCCTATCTCTCATTAAAACCAACAGAAATCAGGACTTTCTTTGGGGAGGAGGGTAAGGAAAAAGCTAAAAGACTGATTAACAAAGTCTTTTTTAAGAGAGATATTTCCAGGGTGCCTGGGTTGCTCAGTGGTTAAGTGTCTGCCTTTGGCTCAGGGCATAACCCCAGAGTCCTGGGATCAAGTCCCACGTCAAGCTCCCGGCAAGGAGCTTGCTTCTCCCCCTGCCCGTGTCTCTACCTCTCTCTGTGTGTCTCTCATGAATAAATAAATACAATCTTAAAAAAAAAAAAAAAAAGGATTCCCAGATATTCCCAAAACTCCATATCTAGGAAACTAACCATCTCTCTCTGCAGGAGAAGATAGTGTATTATCTTTAAAGGGTCTAAAAAGATTTTCCAGATTAAAAAGGCCTGATAGTGTCCAGTACAATCAATTAAAATAAACCTACATCAAGGCACATCATTGTAAATGTTAAGACACTAAGAACAAGAAGAAGCTATAAGCCTGGGGAGTTAGAGTTAGCATGGCTCTGGAAGAGACTTCATCAAGAAAATTAAAGAAATACCTGATGGGTCGATGCCTCTTAACATACTGAGCAGAGACTACTGGCAAAGAATGTAGTGCATATAAAAATAACACTAAAAAAAAAACTATTCACTCCAAAGATTATATAAGTTTGTGCAGAAAAGGAGAAGCAATCACCTACTTAGATCATTATGACTTACAGAATATAAATTCACTTAAATGTATCACTCAATAGAAATCAGCTGTCAGTATGATTTTCTTTGTGTGTGTGTGTGTGTGTGTATTTAGTTATTATTGCATAAAGGATCCCACCCAAATATATCAGGGCTAAAATGTAATCTTTGTATTTGAAAAGATTAGGAACCACAGCTAGGGGAGATGAGGTTATTTCTGAAAAATTATGTAGGAAAGTGTTATTATTAGACTTGGAGGCAGGGGTTGTAAAACAGAATGAAAAGAAAATTCAAAAAAGTAGAAGTGATAAGATCTAGAAGACCAAGTGAACAGTTAACCACAGGTTACTCCTAGTTTACATGTCTGGCCAATGGGTACAACCGTGGTCCCACTAATAATAATGAGGTTTTGTTGTGGACATGATGAACCTTGTGATGCTTGAGATGTGATTATTTCCACACATGATACTTTACAGTCCACTTTCCGAGGATAGCAGTTTGACATAAGAGTCACAGAGCTTCAAATCATGACTGAAGGAAGCTCCCCTGCAAACGTAGAATCAAAATCCTTCTGGACATTCTGATCAGCAACCCATTGCTTTCTACTCTAAACAAAATTTTGAAAAATTCATCTAATGATTTCAGTGTTAATAAACAATTTGATGTATTTCGAGTGAAACGTATGTACACCCACATGGTCTAGCAGCTCCCAGAGGAAATAATTTTCAACTAATCAAAATATTAAAAGTAATTTGCAGATATTAATAGAATTTAAATCATAACTAATTTTTCTTGGGATGGGAATCATTACATTCTCAGGAATTTTAGTTTGTTGGATGTATTTTAATCAGTTTAGTTTTATTCTGATCCTCAAACTGTCCCATCATTAGCCAAGTGGGAACTCCTTCACATTGATTCAAATTGCAACCTTTTGACATCCCACCTTCTATTCCTTGTCTGCACAAAAGATCTCTCCCAGTTTGTCTTGAGTATCTCTTGTCTGAACTCTGGACATAACCAGCAGGAAACAGTATTTACAGACCACAATCTATGCTGTGCAATATATACTGCACTGAACTGACATTGCTTCTAGTCTTTTATTTAGACAACATTAGGATATCTATTTTCTTTTTGTGGAAGTATATAACAAATTCACCAAATCCAACTAACATTATAGCATTTTAATTGTATATTTCCATCTTTCTCCGACATTGAAAACTCTCAGATTATAACATTAATTTGTTTCTAACTGATACATATAACATTCCACATATATATTTAAGTGTTACGAATAATTACTAATAACAGTAACACTGCTGATGCAATTTACAATTTCCCTGTGTTTCTTTTTGTTCTAATGTTGTATTTTACCACAGATCCACATGTAAAATACTATGTACTAAAATTACTTGAAATATTCTTCTCAGATGGCTATGGCACCAACACAATAATAGATTCAAATGTCTTAGCTCTTTTATGATCTTTAGGAACTGCTTTTACTTTATTATTTTAAACCATATAAAATAACTACTTGGCTCCAAAAACCAAAGTAAAAAGCAGATACACATCCTGAAAGATCTACCTTCTATCTTTTCTTTCTTCTTCCTAGATAACCATCTTTATTAATTTGGCTTATTTTTCCATTGCTCTGTAGGTTGCATTCTTTAAATATAAGAAAACTCTATAGATACTGGTCTTTGTTTATAGTCTCAGAATCACTCTAACACTACATAGAGAGGCCATCTTCATTCTTCTTTGAGCTGCACAGTACTCTTCTGTGTAGTTTAATAAGTTGGGATATCTCCAATTATCTAATTATTAGTAATTATTTTTATCAGTATTTTGCTATTATAAATCAAAGTTCTACACTTTGGTTTTATTCCATCCCTTTTCTAAATATACTTAGAACAGACTATGTTTTCAAATCCCTGTGGAAAAAAGGCAGGCTTTTTAGCTGGTGTCTTGTACTCAAATCATTTTCTTGTATTAGGCTTACACTGCAAATAGAGTGGTAAATAGCATGGAGCCTGAATTCAGAATGCCTACGTTTCTAACATGGCTCCAATACTTTCTAGGTATGTGACCTTGGACAAGGTATTAACCTCTTTATGATTTAATTTCTTATCTGTAAAATGGGGAAAAGAACAGTACTATCATCATAAGTTTATGTGAGGATTGAATGAACTCTGTTACGTGCTTGGAAATGTGTAGCATATAGTAAATTCTAGCATTAGCTATTACTATTATTATTATGGAATAAATTATACCTTAAAAATATTTGTGCCACCTTAAATAAGTCTTACCATAGTGAATGAAAGCAATCTGGCTCATTACTGCTTGATAAGACTATGATAAGAGAATTTCAAAACTCAAAGTGGTATGTATACATACAGAAAAACTTCAAATTAAAGAGATGTTAACAATTCAAATTCTAGTATTTTTAGAATATAATTGTATTCACCTAGATAACTTGTTCTGACTCACAAAATATAATAAAGCCTATTTCTGCTCTTAACTATTTGTTCCAAAAGCAGGCATTCTTGTCTTTCTATCTGATTTTCATAACTTTATAATTTTCTGCTTCAAAGAACAAAGCAGTTACTTCCAGATACTGTCAGAAACAAGTGGAACAGTGACATTTAGCCAAAAATAATATTAAAAATGTTATATGGATTACTATATTAAGAAACCGTATCTGAGAGGTATTAAAAATGAAAATAATTGAGCTAATATTAAAAACTCTTAGTATACCCTTACTGGAACTCTGAGAATAGGAAAATGACAAAAATTTTAAGAGTTCTCTTAGCATTCAGGTACAGGTATAAAAGGACCACTGTTCTAGAATATTCTCTCATTTTAAAAATGTAAATAACTTATTCATGATAATTAGCATATTTCTAGTATTTATCATCAATTAAATAATAAAATTCAGTTTCTGAGATTTCATATAAAACATACAGGCTTAGCTACAGCGATGTCTACATAAAAATAGTGTTAAATGTTATTAGATGGCCAATTTTTAATAACCTATCAATCAATTCCTGTTGGCATAGAGAGAAACTGATTTAGTCATGTTAAATGATACAAATATTTTAATATATACTTGCACGATAAATGATTTGTGCTGAATTTTCAAATACAAAATTACTAGGTACAATTAGGAAACAATAATATCATCTTTCACCTCAAAGGGAAAAGGTGAAGCAAAAAGATTTTTTTCCAGTAAAATTTTCAGGGTAGTGTTATACATTATGTAAATTAGGAAATTTCCATAATAAAAAATTTTTAGAAGACTGTGTTACAATATAGAAAGAAGGAATTAAATACAATTAATTTTAAAGGGCGAGTTGAGATATATAATTCCTGAGAAAAAATAAAGCTCTCTCATTGTGTCAATTGCCTGCTTAGTTTGAAATTTTAATTAATGTATTCTTTATTTTACATAAACATTTATTTAGAAGAAATGGTCCAAAGGAGAGGTAGATAGCTTGGTTTGTTCTGTTTTCTTCTTACAGCCAAAAATCTTAACAACCTAATAAATTACATGGCTTACGAATACAGTCGCCTATTTTGCCCTGAAATTATGTAATTAGACAACTATTTAATTATACAACTAGGTAAAAAGAGGCAACACCTAGTATTACCTGATTACACAATAGGCATTGATATAAGGTTATTGTTATACAGGCAAAGTTATCATCCCCATTTTATAGACAGAAAGTGAAGAGCAGAGATTAATCTGCTCACTGTACACAGCTGTGAGGCAGCAGAGTCAATACTGGCACTTTCACTTCAGTCTATGCTATAATGTTACCATAATGTTATTTCTCCTCTAATTATATTATTTTGCAATAATATAATCAAAAATAAATTGTAAAAAGAAAGTAAACATTCTCCTTGGGGCATATCCTAAAAAGCCTGCTTCGTTTTTCAAATTCATTTCACAATGCCCATTTCATATGGCTCAGAAGAATTTGTCTTTCAGTAGTTACTAAAAATACTACAAAAGTAGGAGAGGAAAAAAACACTTCCAATTCAAATTTTTTTCTGGGAGATGTTTAAACATAAGCAACAACCTCCTTTCTTAATCACTTAGAATATATACATTAAAATTTAACACAGAGGATTTCAGATAATGTATAGTTACAAATTATTAAAATTTCATGTGGCACAACCCCTTATATAACAAATGAGAGAATTTAAGCCCAGAATATACTCAAGAACTGTGTAAGTAGCAGAGCTGTATGTGCAAACCAATGCAGGTTAATAGGAGAATAACATTGGAAATGGGCAGTTAGTATGCTCCTGTTGGCATTTCTACTGGATATAGGGATAATCAACGTGCAATCCCTCACATAAGAACTATGGATCCCCTTGCTGTCAAAACACTTACATTGTATGCATTCAGAGGAAAGAGAAGACATAATTAATTGAAGTCAGAACCATAGAAAAGCTAAAGGAGAAGACAGACACACACACACACACACACACACACACACACACACACACACCTATAAAGACAACATTAAAATGACATGGCAATTCCTCTCAAATTTCTATCAATCCCACATAGGCAGTTACTTTTTTCATCAGTTAGAAATAAGGCCATATAGCGTTGACTCCTTATCTACTTCAGAAAAGAAATGATCATCAAGACAAAAAATGAAGCCAGGATTATATAAGATAGATGAAGTTCTTCAGTAAAATTATATATTGCCACTACATCAGTTTGGTAAGGGCATAAATGCATTAAAAATTCACAGGAACATTTTTGCAAACATGACCAATGTTACTTGTAATCTCTGCGGTTTAAAGAATACTGTGAAAACAGTGGGGGTGAGGACAGACATGTGGCAGTAGACCAGGCCTCAAGCATCCAGGGTCTCTACAAGCCACAGATTTCTCTAATTACTCCTTCAGAGACCACATGCTTCTTTCCTAACTGGGGCTTACATTCTCACGCTTTAACTCCTACACTAAAAAAGAAACTAAAGAATTTATGAAACTAAAATCAGAGTTTTGCCGTATTTTACTCTATGTGCCCTATTTTTAGTTTACAATGTTATCTTGGTTTAAAGTTTCTATTTGATTTCAAGTACAGAAGAGCAAAAATCAGACAGTTGAGTGAAGTATTGGGTTTGATAAATGGACTTTCTGGGAAAAATCCGAATTAACCAAAGACCTTTTTATTTCAACTCCTGTTAAAAGACTTTCTATATTGTAAGAACAGACTTAAAGCCTGAAGACATTGTTCTAATATAAAAGTGAATCAAGAATCTTAAGTATCAACTTTAACACCAGTAATGTGTAACTCATTTAAGAATGAATAGTGAGATGAGTAATATTCATGCCCTAAACTCTGTGAAAAGTACAAATATCATCTTGCAATGTACCTCTACCTCAAGAGTGACAGGTAACAATCAGGCAGCTCTAACCTTGGCCCCTTTATAACTGACAACACTAAGGTCATACATATACCAGTTTCCTACACTTCTCACCTAACACTATTAGCTACAGCTTCAATCACTGCTGTTTTGAAGTGATACATGTATATGCCAAGGAAGCCAGAGCTTGCTGGCAATCACCAGAAGCTAAGACAAAGGCATGGGGCAAGCTGTCCCCCAGCATTTTCAGAGAGAGCGTGGTCTCGCCAACATCTTCATTTTGGACTTCTAGTGTCCAGTACACTGTGACAAAATTAGTTACTTTAAGTATCATAAATTAATTTCTGTGGTTTTAAGCCATCCGAGTTGTGGTACTTTGTTATGGTAGCCCCAGGAAACACACTAAGTCCTTATCGAGAGGGGCCTCCCAGCCTGATCACTTTATAACTGAAAACTGAATACCAATACAGGGGTTGGCAAACTACGCCCATGCCATAATTCTGTAAATAAGGTATTACTGGAATATAGCCATACTTATCCATTTACATATCATCTATAACTGCTTTCAGTTCTACAATAGCAGATACAAATAGCTGCTGAGACAAAAACTGTATGGCCCACAAAGCCTAACACATTTACTTCCTGGTCCTTTACAGCAAAAGTTTGCTGACCCATAACCTATATAGTGAATAAATGAATAATCACCAAAGATACCCAATGCAACCAATTTGAAATTCAAATTAGCAAGCATTTTAATATGGATATCTGGAGTCTTTTGTGTGCATGTGTACAATAAATGTGTGAAGAACAACACGTTAAATATAATGCTTGAATAAGCTCAAACTAGTGATTACTCTTATTAGATGTATAGTGGTTAATACAAAAGAAGATTTTACCATCTGCACAAATTTTTAACCTTTAGTCTCCCAAATATACTGTGGATTATTAAAATAATTGTGATTAATAGTTCCATAAAGTTGACCCTTGAAAAAGGGTCTGAATTGCACAGGTGCACTTATATGCAGACCTTTTTTCAATATAGTACAGTGCTATAAATATATTTTCTCACGAGTTTTTTCATTTTATCTCATGATTTTGTTAATATTTTATTTTCTCTAGCTTACTTTATTAAAAGAATACAGTATATAATGCATATAACTTAAAAGATATGTTAATTGACATCATGTTATTTTTAAGATTTCAGTCAACAGCAGAATATTGGTAGTTAAGTTTATGGGGAGTCAGAAATTAAACCTGGATTTTCAACGTGCAAGTCTCCAGCTCTAACCTTCTTGTTGCTCAAGGGTCAACTGTACATTTCTTACAATGAACCTCTTTGGGCAAAGACTTTTTTGTTTCATTGGGAGGAGTTCACAGCTTTTAGGGTCTAAAGAAATGTCACGGCTTTCATACAATAAATGCTACTTTGTTATGATAAATAACATTTCACCATCTCGCGAATCTGACCATATCTGATGTAGAACACAACTGAAAAATTAGGAAAACTGGGGGTGTGAGAGAGAGGAGGAAGGGGTGATAGTTTTAACAGCTACATCTTCTTGCAAAGAACAAACGTAGAGCATATATGTATAAATGTATACACACAAGCATGTACATGTAAAGATATATTTCACTATTTATAAATGCTTATGTTTATAAATATATAATTGATACTATTTAATCTTTAATACATAGATGAACATATACAACTCAGAGCCTGTTCTTAATTCTAAACAATTACATACAGTATATAATGTAGATCTTTAATCTGTAAAGATATAATGCATGAAGATTAACTCAAAGCTTTGTAAAGTTTTTAATTGAGGTATAACTGATATATAACACTGTATTATTTTCAAGTATACAACATAATGATATGATACTGGTTATAAATTATACACAATTTATACAAGCTTCATAACATAACTATGAGGCCAACACAGATTAGAAGTACCAAATTATAATAAAATTTCATCCCAAAAGCAGGCCAACCAACTGAAGGAGTGAAAAGTATCACATGCCACCAGACTTTGGACAATTAGTAAACATCTTTAAAGCCTTGCTTTTAAGTGGGGTCTCAGTATGGAGGGAAGGAGGGATGTACCTTCATTAGGATCTCTTCAGCAGGGACCTTGCCAGAAATGTGGAATCCACATTTTAACAACATCCTCAGGAGATCTGTATACACATTCAAATTTGAGACCTCTGCCTCCAGAGGTCTTAGAGCAAATGATTACCGCTTAAAGAAAATAACTGTTTAGAAGTATGCTTCTCCTTCTTGCTAATCATCCAAACCCAAATGAAAGTCCAATTTTGCAAAATATAGATGGAATACTTACAACAATATTCATTTAAAACATGACAATACCTTGAGCACTTGAACTTGACCTTCTGTAGTAATTTCCTTTAGCAGCTCACAGAAGGACTGACAGAGACCCACTGCATATGTCTGAAATTTAATCAAAAGTCAAAATATACATATAAATATATTTGCAGTATCAAAATAGGCAAAAATTAAATTTGGAACTCAATCTATTTGAAAATTATATACTTAAAGTCTAAGCACATAAAGTTTCAATTAGGACTCTTAGAAAAAGCTTAGAAAAAATACAGTTTACTGCAATACTGACTTTTACAGAAATACAAGGATAATTTCTGTGTTAAATAACAGTTCATGGAACTGCAACACATCTTCCCTACAGTGCTTATTAAGTTTTTTCTCCTTACTTTATTCCTTAAAATTATAAATCAATATTTAAAATTTTAAAATTTTCAAAAGGGATCACTTGATTTCAAATGAGATACAATCAGAAGAAGATCTACATAAATTTTTACAATGTAAAAACTACTACACCATACCTGTAGAAATTCTGTTGATGATAAAAAGATATAACCATTGATGATCTTAAAGCAGGTTCTGAGATTTTCTGAACTTAGTTCTGCCAATGAATTTATTTTAAAAAGGACAGGTTAATTCAGTATTCAAAATCAGTTTAAACAGAGCAATTTATTTAAAACTAAGTTATATATCCTTCTTTATAAACCTCTTCTGAGTGCTTTTCAGACTACTGGGATATATATAGCTATCCAAAAATTGACATCAACCTCTCACTGAGTCCTTTCCCATTTACCTGCCATTAGTTAAAATTATTTAGAAAAGAAGTATTAAGCTCCCAGATACTTTTTTCCTATCAGAAAAGAGTATATAACTGTATGAACCAAACTTTCACTTCAAACTACATTGCTAGTGCCGGCATGGTAAATGACATTTTATCATATTATCATATTTTTCAAATATATCATTTTATCATATTTTCACATGTACTTAAATGGTTCACTCAGTAAGCATTTACGGAGTACTGGGTATCAAATGTGCAACCCTACTTATGAAAAGAGTCCTATGACACTCCAAAAATTTGTAATCTTGTGTTTAGATAATTCTTAGTCCTTACAGTCATCTTCTAATCTGTTCCCTTATAAGAACTTACATACAAAAAATATTCTGAAAAAGGTAACTACCAGAATAGCATAGGAAAAGGATACTGTGTTTAACTATTCTAGTACAAAAGAGAAAGCTATTTTATTAAAATTGTATATGCCCAAATGATCAGTCTTATTTTACATGTTTTATCACATAGAACACAACAGAATACAGATCTTATGTGTACAATGTACAGATCAAAAAATGACCCCCAAAAATATATATCTAAAACGTGCCATTCTTTTCAAATTTCAAAACTCTCTTCATTTGCAATAGACACATTAAAAAAGTTTTTTTTTTTCCTGACAAAATACTGTCCTAGGTTCTGGCTCTTAATTAATTCCTGTCCTAGCACAGTGAGAAGACATTCCATTCAGATGAGAATTCTCTATACATTTTTACAAGAAAAATGACAATCTTACTCCCAGCTCAAAATGTCTTTCAAAAGCATAGATATACCTTAGGATTCAACAGAGTAGTTGAAAATGAAAACTGTGGAAGGATAGGGATGGATCAACTTGTAACTGTGCTAATGAAACATAAAAAGAAATAATGAAGATTATCATCTAAATATTTTTCACATGAGAAGATGAAATCTCAGAATAAAGGAATAGGCCTTTATATTGGATAAGGTTATTCTAATGAAAAATTCACATGGTCTTTTTCTCAAGGAGAATGTTCAGTCAAGTTTGGACTTGTGCACACTCTTTAGCAGACCAACACACTGAAGAGCAGCATGGCAATGACTGTGATAAGTAAAACAGAAAGGTCTATTTAAGTGAGAACTTAAAATGGCTACATTCCAGGCATGTCAGGGAATGTAATTTCTAAATCACTGCCTTCTAAAATTTTATCAAGATTATAATGAAGGAAACAGGATTTAAGGATTGGTTTCAAAAACCAGTGTCCATCTCTTTTTGCAAAAACTTTATAAACTATTACTGGATCCATCTACACAAGCAAATACTCAAGTGACTAGGTCATGTCATAGTTTTCCATGCTTCCATCATGGCAAAGTTAGTTTTTACTAAATTTTCTAGGTCATGCTATCATGCCTAGTTTAAAGTATAGTGAGGGATCCCTGGGTGGCTCAGCAGTTTAGCACCTGCCTTCAGTCCGGGGCGTGATCCTGGAGTCCCGGGATTGAATCCCTTATCAGGCTCCCTGCATGGAGCTTGCTTCTCCTTCTGCCTGTGTCTCTGCCTCTCTCTCTCTCTCTCCCTCTCTCTCATGAATAAATAAATAAAATCTTAAAAGACAAATAGAGTGAATGTTGTTCATTATATCCACAAATTTGTAGTGAGTCTGTGAAGAATATGATCTGGTCTAGTATCAGAAGAAGCTGTATTTCAAGATGCAAGAGATCTGTATTTACTTTCAGACCCTGTCAATAATTTAAATCAAATGCTCTCAACCAGGGGCTCCTGCCACCTAGAAGACATCTGGCAATGTCTGGAAACTGGTTGTTAGAAATGGCATCTAGTGGGTTGAGGTTAAGGAGACTACTAACCTTCATACAATGCACTGGACAGTCCCTCAAAACAAAAATTACCTGGCTCAAAATGTCAATAATGTTTAGATTGAAAATCCTTAATTTTGGGGAACAAGTTATTCTTTCACTGGCTGTAAATGAACTCAGAGGCAAATATCTGAGGCCAAAGTATCTAATTATGCTGTATGCATGTATGATTTACATCTATTTGTCTAATAATTTATACTCTGCAAATCTTTTTTTTTTTTCTCTTCTTTTGTTCCTGTAAATCTGTACTTTCATGTTACATTTATTTTCTTAACGTTTCTTTAATGGAGCAAAGAGAACAAATTACTGAATTAGGTTAAAGAGATTCAATAGCAATCTAAGTTTAACTATACTATTTAATGTTTATGTTTGGAAATGTAACTATCATAATTTCTCCTTTTATTTCAAATTCCTCTAATATATGAGGCCTAAAATGTATAAGAGAGCCTATATCATTATGAAGGCAGGTAGAGGAAAGCTCCTTCCAAATTAGATAGAAAGTACCACCAAAAAAAATTTGACTGGCCAAGGAACATTAGTTTGACATTTATAGCAACATAGACAAGAACCAGTCAGATATGTTTCTTTAAAGTAATGAGAATACTAAGTAAACTAACACTATAAAACAGATTTAAAGGCTTTTAAAAACAAGCCCTTAGAACTAAATTATCAGAATTATTTTTAGTGATAGGTTCTGGTTCTACTTTAAATTCCTCTCATTCTACTTACATTTAGGATAAAGGATATAAAGTGAATTTTTATCTTTGGATTTATTCACAATTAACATATTTTAAAAATCATTAACTTAAATACATAAGTAACATTCAATATTGTTGGTTTTATATATTTTAAATGAAAATTGATAAAATTCCGGCTAATAGCTTTAATTCTACTTATAAACAAGTAATAGCTACTCATTAAGTGAATTTTTAAAAATCACAGATATAATGACAAAGAATATGTTTTCATTGATAAGTAAAGCAGGTATTCATTTTGATCTATATTCTTAAAAGACTAAAATAAATATTCTGGTTATATTTTAAAATGAATTCTAAACCTCATATAAAAGAATGTATATGCAAAATGCTACATGTCAAAATTAGTTTTGCCATACTCAAAAATAAAGGTAACACTGTTGTCGAGACATACTAAACATGTGCAGATATATTGTGTAAACAGAATTTCTTATTATTGAAGCAAATACACATACCATAATGCATAAAACAAATTACATATGTTTTCGAAGAGAAAAGCAGAAATAAACTAATTCAATAGCATACATACAACCTATATTCACTGCTACTATCTGTAAAATGTTTTAAATTTTTGAATATTAAAAAAAATCAAAAATCAATTATCACAAGGATGAAATTTCACTAGTTCTTCATTCAGTTAAGTAACAAATCCTAAAGAGACAGTGGTTACTTTTCCTTTTAAAATAGCAGCAATATTAAGAGTTAATAGTAATACATATAACGGCAAAACACAATCTTTACTATGTGGGAGACCCTTCCTTTTTTTTTAAAGATTGATCTATCTATCTGAGAGTGTGTGTATAAGTGTGTATGCTCACACAAGCAGGGAAAGGGCCAGAGGGAGAGGGGGAATCTCAAATAGACTCCCCGCTGAAAGTAGAGCCAGATGCAAGGCACCATGACCCTAATATCATGACCTAAGCCAAAATCAAGAGTAGGATGCTTAACGACTGAGCCACACGGGCATACCCACCAGAAATTGTTCTATTTTTTTTTTTAAGATTTCATTTATTTATTCATGATAGACATAGAAAGAGAGAGAGGGGCAGAGATACAGGCGGAAGGAGAAGCAGGCTCCATGCCAGAAGCCCGACTTGGGACTCAATCCCGGGGCTCCAGGATCATGCCCTGGGCCAAAGGCAGGCACTAAACCGCTGAGCCACCCAGGGATCCCTGCAGAAATTGTTCTAAACACATAGAAGTCCTTAGTTATTTGTAAAGACTATGCACTGACTACAGAACTTTCTACGGTTAAACTGTACTATAACGCTTACTGAAATCTACACTCAAAATAATGCCATAAAGCCTTAGTAAGGTTAGTCAATGCTTTTTGTTTAAGTCTCTTTTTCCTGTCTACCAATCCTTCTCCTCTTATACTGTAAAGGTCAGGCATGCTAAATTTGGGGTCAAATAACACTGGCGAAGTGAAATCACTGTATAAAGTCACCCACAAGTGAAAATGGCTGAATCCTGTTCAAAGTTGACAATGGCTCTGGGTGATGTTTCTATTTGTAGGTCAAATACAAAGAAGCAATATGGATTTCCCAGAATGGTACTGTATTGGTCTCCGAGTTAGGTACAGTAAAACTAAAAGAAAGGCCTTCCCCAGAGAGTTAAGGAAAGTGAAAAAGACATCTTCTACTTTCTTTCCCTGTGAGGTCTTAAAAAACAGATAAAACTTTTTTAGGAGACTAGCAACAAGTGACTGGTCTATTGTCACAGTCTTCATCTTTGAGAATTTTTTCAACCATTTTATAGAACACTAGATGATAAATGGCAAGTGGATCTTTATTAGAAAATAAATGGTACTTTGGTATTATTTGAGATCTATTCTGAAGAGTGGAGTAAAATAACAGAAAATCTCAGACAAAATGTGACAGACTAATTACATTACCTACCCACTATGGCCATCCAGCAAATGAGATGTTTTCTCATCAGTTTTAAGAGTATTTTAGTCCACATTTGTTGATACTGTCAAAGAGTAAATCTACTTTTCCAGTGTATCAGTATACCTCAGTAATATTTTGCCTCTAATAAAACTGCTCACTACAAATAAATTCCCAGAAAAGTCTTCAGATATTGCTGTACATGCCCTCTCCTGAAAATATTCAGTTAGTAGACACAAAGTTCTAATGAAGGAATTAAAGATGTTACGTGGATCACTCTTAAAGAATGGGTACTGTAAATGGGGAAAAAAATGAATTTATTTATAGATAAATGATAGTATTTTGCAGACTGAGAAAGAATCAGAAAGGCCTGTAAACAGCACTGTATACAATCCTTATACTACTCCATGAGTTTAAATGTTAATCTGCACTGGTAAAATCCCTCACAAAACAACTGTATAAACAAAATATTATGTGTTTTTATTTATTTTTTATTTTTTTATTTATTTTTTATTTATGATAGTCACACAGAGAGAGAGGCAGAGACACAGGCAGAGGGAGAAGCAGGCTCTATGCACCGGGAGCCCGACGTGGGACTTGATCCCGGGTCTCCAGGATCGCGCCCTGGGCCAAAGGCAGGCGCTAAACCGCTGCACCACCCAGGGATCCCCTATTATGTGTTTTTAAATGTAAGATATTATATATTTGTGAATGGTAGGCAATATGTAAACAGAAAATAATTTATTGTCTAGTATTAATTATCATCAGAATACGTTCAGATTGGGGAAAAAAGAAAAACTAACTAATTAGATCTCATCCAAGGTGGCCAAAAAAGAGACTAAGGACCCACTCCTACTGTGATGCCTACGTCTCCCGTTCCACATGCCAAAAATGATGTTTCAAGAACATTATGCTTTACAATTTTACATCTCTATACATCAGAATACTTAATAAATATGATTTGCCAATATTTAATAGTCCTCATTTGTTGGTGCCTTCACTAAACCAGAAATATTACAGAGCACATTTGTTGAGCAACTGACAGCATAAAATCATTTTGTTAAGACAACTAGAAAATACCATAGTATATACAGTCTTTCAAATACCTTACAGAACCTGCTATGAAACAAGAAATTTTACCAGGCAAAGTTCAAACTTAATATGGAATTAGTTTTCCAAAGACATTCTTTTGTTTTTAATTATTTGGTAAATTCAGTGTTTACTCTTTAATAGGCAAAAATGGTTCTAAAAAGTTACATAGAAACACATATAAAAACTATTAAAATACTATTACACTTATTTGTGAATATGAGGGATGTCTGTAAAAATGGAAGGTATAATTTAAAGTCACCTATGAGGCTTCAAATTATGGCTGCATTCAAAAACGATATTGTGGGGATCCCTGGGTGGCTCAGTGGTTTAGCGCCTGCCTTCAGGAAGCGCATGTTATCCAGGGCATGATACTGGAGTCCCGAAATCGAGTCCTGCATTAGGCTCCCTTGCATGGAGCCTGCTCCTCCCTCTGCCTGTTTCTCTGCCTCTCAGTCTCTCTTTCTGTCTCCCATGAATAAAATATTAAAAAAAAAAGAGATGTTGTGTTTATACTTTCACACATACCAAGAAGTGGGGACATATTCTGAAATATACGAAGTAACTCTGGTGTAACACATGGGCTGTTTTCCAAAGTCACTAACCTAGGAAGAAAAACAGATGATTAAGTCTCTTTGTATAAACACCAAAAATACATTAATCATTAACCACACAACTTATTAAAAAATTGTCCCACCTAAAGGAAGAAAGAGAAATGGACAATACAGCAGGTTATAAAAGTTACCTTTCCAGGAAAAAAATTACCAAATTTTTCAAAATTAAAAACCTATCTACAAATCATATATTATTATTTCTATATACACAATAAAGATAGTAAGGGAAAGAACTACATGCTAAAATATTTACTGTAAAATTATAATGATAAAACAAAAGCATGATTATGGTCATGGAGAAACAAAAGTTGCTTTGTTGTTTTTATTTTTCTGTCACATGTAATTCATGTGTCCTTTCAATAGATATTGGGAAATATGAAAGAATCAATGTATAAAAAAATTATATGAGTTATGGTTTATCACAGAGGTGTGCAGCTGCTTTACCTCCTCACAACAATTACATGATTGTCACAACAGCTGCAAAAAAAGAATGGGAGGGGATCCTAACCAAAAATCTAACATTCATTATCAAAACTCTTATCTTGTTAAAAACAGAAAGTAAATTCTTATTCTGGTAAGAAAGTTCCTATCAAATACTTGTAGAAATCACACCCAATGATGACATTTGAAATAATTCTCTGAAAACACAGAATTAGACCTCAAAAAATATCCTCTATTTTTTACCTTGTCTACCTTCACATCTATTGAGTCTATGTATGGAGAGCTCCTCACATGATATGCCAAATAAAGTAACAGAAGACACAAGGGTGAGAAGAAAAAGTTAAAGTCTTTATTCACAGAAGATATGACTGATAGAAAAGAGAGGAAGAATTCATAATAAAGTACTTTAATCATTAAGAGACTTTAACAAGGCTGCTGAATATATTAATACACTATAAAAATCAACTCAATTTCTATACATCAAAACAAATACTTAAGACTTAAATAGATCTCATTATAAGAGTCAATGATAACAAAAATCCAGCATAATAAACATGTCAATTCTCTCTAAATTGTTTTGGGCAGCCCTGGTGGCCCAGCAGTTTAGTGCCGCCTTTGGCCCAGGGTATGATCCTGGAGACCCGGGATCGGGTCCCACGTCAGGCTCCCTGCGCAGGGCCTGCTTCTCCCTCTGCCTGTCTCTCTCTCTCTCTCTCTGTCATGAATAAATAAATAAAATCTAAATCAATCAATCAATTAATTAATTGTTCTGCAGAATCAATAAAACTTCAAATGCCCAAAGGCTTTTCCTTAGGAATTAGGAAAGTTGACTTCTAAAGTGATTTGGAAGGCAAATAAACAAGGTATTTGTCAAGAAACAAGAATAAACAAGGTATTTGTCAAGAAAACAAAACATATGGGGAGTGGGCGGGGGGGACAACACTTCTTTTATCATCTTTTATGACTTACTATAAAATAAATGTAATTAATATCAAACAGAATAGCACAAGAAACAGACCTGCTCATTTATGACAAAGCCAGCTCCGAGGTTAAGAAAAGGCTGGATAATTCAATCACTGGTGGTGAGCTACTGAGCCTCTATCTCACACGAAATACAGAAATTAATTCCAGTATTTATATGAGAAGCGTAACATATCAGAAGATATTTATAGCTTTAGTTAAAGAAAGAGTAAAGAAAAAGAGATAAACATGAGTAGGTTAAAGTTAACAATCACCGTGCACCAAAAGATGCCTCAAAAGTCAAAACGTAAGACACATACTGGGAGAAGATTGTTTCCAGTGCATATAACTGAAAAGGGAACAGTACCCAAAGGAATATACACAAGAGGTTAATAAGAGACAAATGAGGACAGCATATGAAGAAACATTCCAAAGAGGATCCATCCAAAAATTATCAATAAACCTGACCATAAAAAATATAAAAAGATACTGAACTGAACTAGTAATAAAAAAATAAAATAAGTTATAAGCAAAGCAAGGTACAATTTTACCCCTAACAAATTAGCAAAACTTCCCAAATCTGACATAATAGGTTTTGGCAAAGCTATAGAACAGTGAGAACTCTTGCACGCTGCTGGCAGGAGGACACTGCATCATCACTTGGAAAGTAATTATCTGGAAATGTGAAATATGTACATGTACACATACCAATGACCTAGTGAATAAGGTTTCATAGGCATACATGGTCATGTATAAAATGTTCAGTTGCATTATTTGAACATCAACCAAAATGGTATAGGAGTAAATGAATTGTCACATTCACATCCTTAAACTCATCAATATATAGGAATCTTAGAACAGGGAGCAAAAAGTAAATAAATAAGCAAGTTAAACACATACTATAAAATTTATATGAAGTAAAATATATTGTTTAGAGACACACATACACGCACGTAATTTTAAATACATTAAAATACAAGAAAGAAAATCAAAAGAATGAAAACAAAAAAATTGGTACAGTGGGTCATCCCTGAACTGAAAACAGAAGAATTCAACAAACATGTCACTCCATGGGCTTCAAAGACATTCTTACTATCCCATTTCTTAATGAGGGTACAAGAAATGGATTTTCCTTTTATGTAAGTTATAAATAGCTACCAGTAATATGACTTTCCTATTATTTTCTATGAAGTATTTCACAAACTTTAAATGCCAAAAATGGGAATAGGAAGAGGGGCACAGAAGAAACCAACCACCTCCAAAATGAAGAATGTGCCTCCCACAAAAGCAATGATATTTTTGGACACTTTACTCGGAACAAGGAACAAGATTTGATTCCATTTATAAAGAATAAAACAAAAGATTTTTAAAATTTTATCCTATTCACCTTTAAAATAACAATGAAGTAAAAATAAAAAAAAAAAAAAAACACCCACAATCCAGTCATATTTCAGTGAGAAAAAAATTGATGGGCATATTCTAAATCTCAGAAGATCTTTCAAACTGTCATTGGATCCAAATTAAGATTCCATATGAATTTTTACCTCCCATGTCATTACCTTAGTAAAAAGACCATTCAGGTCATTGTCACTCTCACTGCCTATGCTGGTTCCCACAATATAAGCCACACTATTTAAAAAAGGAAAAAAGTCTTGAAAAGTTTAAAGTACTTAAAGATAAAATGACATGGCATATAACTCCAGACTAAATAAATGAAGATTTAGAAAGGAAGAGAGACAAAGTCAAAGCACTACAGGAGAGTAAAGAGACAAATTACTATTCCAAAGAATAATTAGACAAAGTTATACGTACCAATATCTTTAACTAGAGAAATGTAAATATTACTGTCACCCTTCCACAAAAAGTATAGGAAACAGAGCATCAAGTAAAAAGACAGGTATATCAATCCAACAAATAAATGTTTTTAAAAGCATGAAAATTCTTTTGAGGTAAAACATCTTTGGTTAAGTTAAAATACAAAATATAAAAATTTGCTCTGTAGAGGAGACACAACTAAATTTCAAACAGAAAAACTAAAATATAAACAATAAACAAAGACAGTTAAGTCTAACCTAAATAAAATAAACCATATGACAATATTAATATATAAAATTTACATACAAAGTAGATAAAAGGTGTAAAGTTAATCATGCATACATCACAGGATGCTTCATGAAAATATTTTAAATACCATATTTACTAAATCTTTTAAACAATATACAAAAATACCAAAATTTTGTGCAGTAAACAGTATCTTTTAAAAGTTACAGATTAAGAATGCTAGAAATAAATAGGGACACTAACACAAAGGAAACTAGATGGGTATTTTAATAAATAAGTGTCAAGATTAAAAAGTAAAACATTGATTTGAACTATACAACCTACTAGTTAGAATAAAGTCTTCATCTTTGATATCATCATTACTATTGATGTGAATATGCTACAAAAACAAAGTCTATAATCATTAAATTTCCTATTAATTTTTTAAAAATTGAACAAGTGCTGAGTTATGTTTAGAATGCAATAAATCCAAACCTGAATCATATATTTTAGTATCAGCAAAAAATGAGACTGAGTCAAAGAAGACAAAAATCCATAAGCTACCACCAAAATAAAAAACAGAACATTATTTATCAGGACTTAAGGGAAATAGGCAGTCAGAATCCAAGACAAATTCATAGCTTTAAATGTTTTAGCACCAAAAAAGGTAATTAACCTTCTTTTTAAAAGAGCTTTAAGAAAGTATACCCAGCTAAGTGTAGGAAGTAAAAAATCTGAAATAGAAATAAAGCAATAAAAGGACAGAAACACAGAACTCATAAAAATCTAACATGTACTTCTTTCACATTAACAAAAATATCTAATAAGTGCACTTTTTTTAAAAAGAGGTAAAACAAAAAACTGCAAATAGAAATAGTGAGTATATATAAGTATATTTATATACTTATTTATAAAATTTATATACTTACATATGTTTATATACTTATTTATAAGTATATAAATATAAATATACTTATAAATAAATATATAAAAGTATATAAATTAGTATCTTAAGGTATTAAGTACCAAAATTAACAGACATGAAAAATCAAAACCCAAAGAAGTTTGTATAAATGAACAACTAAGAAACAGCCTAGGAATATTACCAAATTGAATGACTCCTCAGCTACTTCTATGAATCTATTTTCAGTTCCCTTTATTACTAAATTTTCAAATCATCCAAATAGCTACTATATTGTAGAGATCATTCCAGTATGAAAAAAATAGCTCTTAAACATGAGTAAATTGGTAAAACAAACATGACACTGATATGAAATCAGACAATAATACACAATATGAACTATCGATCCAACTCATTTATAATTAAAGGAAAATATAAAATCTGATAAAATACCAGAAAATAGATTCGTATGACATGTTAAAAGTAAAATTCACCCTAGCAGGAAAAATTTATTCCAGGAAGTCAGTTTTTTAAAGATAAAGGCTTTTGGTTTCGTTTTTAAGAGTCTAATCTCCTAAATGGAGGGCCAAAAGCAATCAAATCAGTTTGTTTGTTTTCTTAATGATGAAGAGCATATTACAATTAATGGTATATAGCTGATGCTTAAAGTTGACCAGTATCTATTACTTTATATTACTTCCTTTAAAAACAACCCCAAAAAACACAAAGTTTGTTCATACAGGTTTTCAAATTCGGTTTAAAAATATTTTAGAGTATTACATGTTTATATTAGGAAAGAAGAATAAAAAGAATAAAAAGAATAAAAATTGTGAGCTAAATCTCACAAGGTAGGTCAATTAACAAAAACTTGAAGTAGGGAGAAGAAATGAAAAATATAAGAGCAGATATTAATAGGAAGCAAGACTACAACAAAAAGAATCAAAACTAAAGGTTGGTTCTTTAAGAGACTAGTAACATTGACAAATCTCTAGCACATTGGATCAAGAGAGGGGAAAATATGAAGGGGAAAAAAGCCACATAATCAGTCTGAAGAGTTTCACCTCATATATAGGACCACAAACATCTCTTGCTACTGATTATCCCTAATAAGTTCAAACTCCCATTCTCCAAAATAACTATTTTACATCTTTTTCTCCATAAATCCCTTGTATCTTATACAAACTTCGACTCTAACCAAGAACACTATGCTGATGACTGTTTCACTTTGAGGTGAGAAAACAATCCATTTGATTGAACACCTGTCTTATCCTACTATAAAACAAAAATCCATCTTCCTCCTCCAGTTAAAATGAATTAAGTATTCCCAATGCTATTAGAAAAAAAAAAAAATGGGACATCTGGGTGGCTCAGAGTTAGGAGCCTGCTTTTGCCCCAGGGTGTAATCCTGGAGTCCCAGGATCGAGTCCCACATCAGGCTCCCTGCATGGAGCCTGCTCCTCTCTCTGCCTATGTCTCTGCCTCTCTCTCTCTCTGTGTCACATAAATAAATAAATAAAATCTTTAAAAAAAATTTTTTTTAACCCTACATACACTAAATCCTGTCCCTTCTTGCCTCCAATTATGTCACTCCTGAGCTTCATCCATCCCTCGAGACCTTGCACTCCCCCACACCAGTCAACTGTTGCCCCATTTCTACATTCCTCTTCATAGTAAGTGCTCCCGAAGTTGTCACTGCTCACAGTTTGTACTTAAATCATTTCAATTCTTATTCTTACTATATTACTGAAACTTCTCATACCATCTCCATGTGGCCAAATTCCCTTCTTTGTACTACTGACAAGGGCAATCAGCAACATGTGACATAGCTAATCACTCTCTTCCTCAGGAAATAGTCTCCTCTCTTGGCTTGATTTTCCTCTTCTATCACTAGACAGCTCTTCTCCTCTCTTGGCTTGATTTTCCTCTTCTATCAATAGACAGCTCTTCTCTGCCATCTTTCATGTGACCTTGGAATGTTTTATGTTCCGCAGGATTCTGCTAGTAGCAGAATGTTCCATACCTGCCCTTTCCTTCGTAGGCAACCTCAATGATTCTTAGACTTTCAGCGTCATATACAAAGGGCTAACCACTTTACAAACATTATCTTATACTCACAAAAACCACGTGAAGTAGGAATTGTACTTCATTTTATAGATAAGAAAACATTGTCTCACAGACAATGACTGCACACCTAACACAGTGGTATAATAACTGGGATTGGCACCTATATCTAATTCTAAAGATGAGTTCTAACTCATTAAGAAAAATATATGAAGAATGTGTACCCTAGTTCAATGTAAAGAATCTTAGCTATTAAGCAATTTGACCAAAGCAAAACAAAATCCAAAACCAAAAAAAAAAAAAAAAAAACAAAATAAAGAAAACAAGTATTCTAATGATTTCATTTTGTTTATATATAACTAAAGGCTGAGGGAAAAAAAAAGAGATTACTATTAATAGAGCAAGTACTTTTATTATCTGTTCGTGTAATCCTTAAAAAATGTATAGACCTTTAATAAACTTAATATACTAAATCTACTAATAAATATATACTAATACACTCAAGTATCTGAATCTATCTCATTACTATAGCTAATGTTTTTAGTTTTTCTAATAATTAACATCATAGATTATCTACATGTTTATAAAAGTATGCCAGAGACTAATGTTTTAATTTGTAATCTAGAGTAGGGATTGGGAAACTATGGCTAATGGGTCAAATTCTACCTACACTCTATTTCTGCAAATGATGTTTTTTTACTGGAGCACACCATCTTACATGCTATGACTGTTCTGGCACTATAACAGCAGAGGTGAATAGTTATAAGAGATCACACAGCCTGGAAAGCCAAAAGTATTTATTGTCTGCTCCTTTATAGAAAAAGTATGCCAACATCTGATCTACAGTAATCCATCCTGTACAAATATATGAATATGAAAGTTTTCCACATGCTAATTTGCAACTGAACCATCCAAAGTCATTAAAGTTCAAACAACATAACCCAGAAAATGAGAAACCCAACCTGAGAATTATCTACCTGTTTTAAAATTGTTCATGTAGGGATCCCTGGGTGGCGCAGCGGTTTGGCGCCTGCCTTTGGCCCAGGGCGCGATCCTGAAGACCCGGGATCGAATCCCACATCGGGCTCCCAGTGCGTGGAGCCTGCTTCTCCCTCTGCCTATGTCTCTGCCTCTCTCTCTCTCTGTGTGTGTGACTATCATAAATAAATAAAAATTAAAAAAAAAAAAAAAAAAAAATTGTTCATGTAGTATTCTGCTACAGATCATTAATTTTTAATTTGCATCAAAGACGATGTCTAAAAATAAAAATAAAAAAGTTCATTCCTAAACATCTAAGAAAATACTAAGACAGGAAGGAAGGGAGGGAGGAAGAGGGGGGAGGAAAGGAAACCAGAAATGTTCATTTTTTCTCTGGTTAATTTCTGTGATTTTCTTTTTTCTTTTAATAGTTTATATATTACAATGTTTAAGCCTTTCCTCTCTTACACTTGGACCTGCAGAAAATTGCTGCTATCTGTAAAATAAGCTTAGTAAAGCAAAAGGATTTTCTATTTTCTAGCGCAGTTCCTTACGTTGTGGTCAGTGAATACAGGTCTGTGGCGTGGAGCTACCTGAGAAACAGAGGTTTTCCTTTTTCCTTTTCAACATAACATATTATTCACTTGGTAAAATAATTAGTCAAGTCAAAACTAAGTAACCTCAGCATTTGGGCTGAGGTATAGTATCTCGGTACATACAAGGGAAAGTAGTAAGAGGCAGAAAAACTCAACACCCGCCACCCAGCAAAATATTCCATTTAACAGGCTGCAAGTTTTAAGTCAACTTTAAGTCTGAAAATTTATTGGGCCCTCCCCATTTTACATTTCAAATTCCCAAATATTAAATGCAGCCAAGTTGTTACCAAAATTTCCGCTTTTAACTTTGACTTCTATGAGCCTACACTGAGTGACAACTGCCAAGAAGAGATGGAGCTATTATGTTACCCAGTTCAGGAAATGTGATTTTATGTTTTTGTTATCAAATGCTGAGTTTGTAAGCCCTGTTACATGACCTCTGCTTTACTGGCATGAAAGTACGGAAGGCTGGGGAAAAAAAAAAATCCAGGGTATCAAATTTTTCCTCTTACCATAATTCTAAACCATCTTCCAGAAGATAAACATGTGGAGGCTGGGAAACATCTGTACTCAGTTGAATAACTGGGAGCAGGAAAGGGTACAGGTTCTTGCTGTCTGCTCCTAATCCCTATGGGAAGTATAAATAAAACTTAACATAAGACACTCTAAAATCCCACCCCCACCAAAAAATAACCTATCATATAAAAAAGTGCTAAAAGGAACTTTTAAAAAATAAATCATCAGATTTTCTGGGATGGTCCTAACTATAGCACTACTAAAACAAGGTTAGTTCATTTACAATTGAACAGCAAGTAGCAAAAAAATACCATTCAATTGCCTAATGGTAATAAAACCATATATACCAAGGCTATAAACATCTGTTCGTTTTAAGAGATTCCATATATAAATATTTTTCCCTCTCTGACTACTTAAGAAGTACTAATACTGCTATATTAAACTCTATAAGTCATCTCTGTATGAACCCAATCAAAATGTTCATCAGTAAAATAACTATCACAGTACATTCATATTCTAGAATACTGAGTAGTCAATGAAAAAGAATTAGGCATGGAGTGAAAACAATCTCGAAAATAATTACTAACTGGATTTAAAGGGTACAAAAGTATGTGAATAACAACTGCACAATACCCAAGAATTTTTTAAAAATATCTACCTACATGCATATGAAGTATATCCATAAAAATGTTTTTTGGGAGCATACAGAAAAAATCAGCACTCTTTAAATATGGGAAGGGGAAAAGGATGCTGGAAGACGGTAAAAGAAGAGATTCTTTCTTTGGTTTTGTAAGCTTTTTCTTTTTTTTTAAATGAACAATTGTGGGCAGCCCAAGTGGCTCAGCGGTTTAGCACTGCCTTCAGCCGAGGGCGTGATCCTGGAGACCCAGGATCGAGTCCCACATGGGGCTCCCTGCATGGAGCCTGCTTCTCCCTCTGCCTGTGTCTCTGCCTCTCTCTCTCTCTGTGTCTCCCATGAATAAATAAAATCTTTTTTAAAAAAATAAATAAATAAATGAACAATTGTTGCTAATATTAATGGCCCAAGAACACAGACAGAGGAAGAAGAGGGGGTTTTACCTAAATTCTTGTTTGCCTAATTACTGTCTTTAGAGGTTGACTCAGGGAAGCACACTAAGCACTCTGAAAGAAAACGAAATGGATAAAAAGTCCATTTCTAATCCTTAATAATCTCTGATAAACACAGAAAGGAAACCAAAAAAAGTATCAAACACCAATTTAGGAAATAATTCAAGTATCAATATAGTTTATGGTAAATTACAGTGCAACAAAATATACACATATTTATCTTCCAATGTCACATATATACTGATTTAATCTTTATCAGGTAGGGGTAGCTATCTCAGTGCAAATACATAAAGTTTATCCTTAAATAAGTTTGGCCCTTCCTGTAAATAAAAATCAGTGGAAAGACTTCATTAAAGATATTTTTTAAAGGAAGAGAATTATTAAAATGTCACAATTAACAAAGTAGTATATTAGATTTTAAAATTTAATTTCAGTCACTATACTTCAATCTTTGATGGAACAACAACAAAAAAAAACAACATTAAGATAAACCAGTCAAGTTCATTTTGATTATCAAATAGATTTAAAACTCCCTAGGAAAATTAGAATTCATCATTTTAGTGCACATCCAACAAGCACAAGATGACAGCTGTACAAAAACAAAAGGAAGCAGCTGCTAAACATTTCAGACTCTCTCGGTCAAAGCCCAAAAACATAGACCTTAGTAGTCTAATGGCCTAAAGAATGTGTCCAATCCCAGATACTCAGCTTTAAATAAATTCGAACATTCTCTTGGCCCACAGTTTTAACTACAAGATATTGTCTGCAACACTATGAAATAATTCACAATAGGACATTGTCTACAATACTATAAAAGCTCAAAAATAAATTCATCACTTACTAAAATTATCAGAAATGCTTCAAGGGGTAGAAATCATACTGTACTATAATTACATAAGACAAAAGGGAAAATGAGGTCAAGGGTACTCTGTACTATCTTTGTAATAGCCTGTGAATTTATACTTATTATTTTTTTAGGTTAAGGGTAAAAAAGAATAATACCCCCTAAATCTTGGCATTTCCCAACATACTGTTTTTGACTATCTTCTCCTAGGCCATGTGCATGCTGAAAATGTCCAAATCAACTATCTCCAACCCCCAATCTCTGAACTCCAGACACAGTGAATAACTACAGGTCATCACTACCCAGAAGCCTGCTTAGACTCTTAGGATGACGACTGAACCAACTCATTGTCTTCCTAAAACTGGTTCCTCCCCCTGCATTTCCAAACTCAAGTGACTTGAACCACCATCTACTTAGTGATAAGTGGTATCTCAACCACATCCTGGGTTTTTCTTCCTACTCAATCAACATCTAAATAATCATTCATTTTCTCTAAGATGTCTTAATATTTCAGGTCTTTTCCCTTCTTTCTATGGCTTTTACTTCAGATCTGTATCATCTCTTCAATGGTTAACAGAAAGTCTGCCAACTACTTTCCTTGACCTTAGTTTTACTCCATCCCAAACAATGCCCCCAAAGGCACCCTGATTACCTTTCCAAAAATAAATAAAAAATAAATAAAAATAAATAAAATAATAAAATAAAATTAAATTAAAATAAAATAAAATAAAATAAAAATAACAATAACACTCCTTGTTCTGAACTTCAGGAGATTTTCTTTTGGTATTCCTGACCAGGTCCCTATACCCAAGCTATGGTCCAGCTATACCAAACAATGGAGTATGTAAACATCTGGAGGAAGATGACAGCTCTAACGTGTGTATTTATGACTGTTCTCTGTCAAAAACTGGTGAAAGAATTACAAAGATAGCATAAGAAAAGATAAAAGCTGAAAAGACAAGTGGTAACTGACTTTAGCAAACTCGGAAAATCAAGTAAAACCAAAGCTTGAAGCCAGCAGTAAAATAACTGCAAGAAGCAACCCGATTTATGTTACAGAAACTCCCAAAGAATCAAAAATTGGTAGCACCATGTACTCGGGGAAGGCGGAAGTTAAAGGTCAGGTATTAAAACTAAGAGGGCCTCTAGTAAGTGTTCATAAAGCAGCTTGATGGCAAGATCTCATGCAAGTCCACAAGCAAACTGCTGGCCCTATAAGATCCTCTGGTAAAGTAAAAGCAAATGCTCTCAAGACAGAGACACTAGGTAGTCAAAGCAGAGATACCATATAAAAACAGAGAACTGAAACAGAGGCGGAAAACTGAAAGATCTTTTATTGAGGAAAGACCTCAAAAACATGGATCATTCCTTACAAAACAACCCAGGTAGATTACATCCTTAAGGAAAAATTTACAGTAAGTTTCCCATTCATTTTCAACCCTCTCAATCAGTTTTAGTGCCTTAAATTTAGATAGACAAAATGCTGATGGTTCTTGAAGTTGGGTGATGGTTACCTAAGGGCTAATTATATTGTTCTTCCCTTTTCTGTATACGCTTCAAATTTTTCATAGGCTAAAAAATAATAATAGTAACAAAAGCAAGGATCAATAGATAATCTTTTTAGTCAGAGACTATTAGTCTGGGTTCCCAGAACTTATGAAATGAAAACAGAAACATGTAAGTACACTAATATCTCCCTGTTAGGATTTAAAAGCCCAAAGATGGCAGTGTTTTCTACGAAATGAAGCTTAACAATACCCATAGTATGATCTTCTCAAATGACTGAAAAACACATTTTTAAGCTAGTCTCAACTTTAACATTGAACTTTGCATGCTTTCTCCAAGAAGGGTAAATGACGACTTGGCTGGAACCCTACCCCCCGATCTAAAGGAAACGGCCCTAAATACTCCAAACATTCCCCTACAAGTTACTCTGGGTTCCTAAGACTTTCCTGACAGGACACTGCCTAAGGAGACCAGAGATGCTGTTTTCCTTTTTCATACCTCCCTCATAAAACTCTCAAACTGAGTCTAAAAACACATTCGGCAGAGATATAATACAAAAGATGTGGGAACACTATAGTTCTGTTACTTATGAAACCAATCTTAGGGTAGTCAGTAACCTTTTCTTAGCCTTTGTATCCTCATCTGTAAAAGGGACATTACCTTCACAGAAGATTATAAGAATTAAATGGTAGATAGTAAGAGATGCTACACGAGACAGTTATTAAAAGAGAAAGTGCTTTAAAAAAAATTTTGTGGGACACCTGGGTGGCTCAGTGGTTGAACGTCTGCATTTGGCTCAGGGCATGGTCCCAGAGTTCCAGGATCAAGTCCCGCACTGGGCTTCCTGCAGGGAGCCTGCTTCTACCTCTACCTATGACTCTGCCTCTCTCTCTGTGTCTCTCATGAATAAATAAAAATCTTTAAAAAAAATTTTTTATATCATTATTCAACTATCTGAAACTGCCTTGAGTAGGAATTTGTAACTGTAAAATTCATCCACAAATATTTACAGAAAGAAAAAAATTTACATTTCAAAAAAAAAGTGTTAGGGTGCCTGAGAAAGGTTTTTTATAAACTAATATTAAAATGTTTTCTCCCTAATTTTTAACTTGTTATTAGAAAATTGCAGAATAATAACTACTAATTTAGAGATATCCCTATAGGAAAATCTATCATATTTTGGAGCAAAGCCAATAAAAATCAGCTAAGCATACCTGGATCCAGACATTCTCAGACTTGGCATTAAGCTCTTCCCTATCTTCTCACTATCAGAATATAATTCACTAGAGCAGTTCAAATGATAACTACACAGTCCTCTTCACTCTGAAATTTTAGATTTGTCTCTACCTGATGCCTAACCCAAATACTTCAAAGTCAAGATGCCTAAAATCATAGTCAATGCTTCCCTCAAAAGTAAGTCTTCTGTTCCCTACCTTTCCAAGTGATGAAAGGGAAATTTTTTTTATTAAATCACACACAAAAAAAGAGTGAAAATGGAGAGTAAATTTATTCAGAAAAGCCCTGAATACCAAGGAAAGTGAATGGAAAGTACAATGGACTACACAAATCATGAGTTTATCAGCATGGGAGACCACTACATCTAATGAAAGAAAACATCTTTAAAAAGTGGAGAGTATTTTCCAGATGTCAAAGAAATGACCAAAGTTAACAAAAAAGAAGCAGTTTTGGGGATCCCTGGGTGTCTCAGCTAGGTTTAGTGTCTGCCTTTGACCCAGGGTGTGATCCTGGAGTCCCGGGATTGAGTCCTGCCATCTGGCTCCCTGTGTGGAGCCTGCTTCTCCCTCTGCCTGTGTCTCTGCCCCTCTATCTCTCTCTCTCTCTCCCTATCTGTCATGAATAAATAAATAAAATCTTTAAAAAAAAAAAAAAGAAGTTTTTAAAATTGTTTAGAACACACACAAAAAAGACATAAAGTGAGAGACCTTTCACTACATTAAAATAAATCACATGAGAACAATAAAAACACTTTAGAAAGAAAAAAGAAAAGGCCAAAAACTCTGGTATCTTAAGTACAGAGAACTGGTGATTGTCAGAGGCAAGGTGAGTAAGAGGATCAGTGAAATATGAAAAAGGGATTACAAGGTACAGACTTCCACTTATAAAATAAATAGGTCCCAGAGATTAGAAGTACAGCATAGGGAATATAGTCAACAATACTGTAGTAATAGTTTTTGGTGACAAATGGTAAACTTATTGTGGTGAGCTCTGAGTAATGTACAGGATTGTCAAATCACTATGTTGTACACCTGGAAACTAACATTGTGTGTTAATCAGACTTCAATTAAAAAATGTATAAGTATTAAATTAAGAAACTGGAAAGTAACTTACCTGAACAAGATGAATAAGTGTTGTCAGGATAGCACATCTCAACATATTGTGCTCTTCACTTTGCTTCCAAAGAAGAGGCAAATATTGTACCAGACATCCTACATATGGTCGAATCTATCACAACAGAAGCAGGGGAAGCAAAAGAATTGTATTAGGAAAGAAGGCAATCTCCTTCAAGGAACACTCACACACCACTATTAAGTCCCAGGCAGGAAATATTGAATATCTACTAGATGAAATGTATTATGCATGTATCTTTTTTATGCATATTATCTTTTTAAAGATAAATCAGATATTACAGAGAGACATAAAGCCCTACAGTAAATATTTTAAAGAATTTTAAATAAATACCAAATTTACTACATGAAATAAAATATAGGAAAGCAACATAATATAGCCAATTATCTAGAACTTAACAGAAAATGCTGCTATATCCTGGTTCTTTTTTTAATAAAAACAGCTTACCTAACAAGAAATTACACTGTTTTAAAAAGTCAGCATTTAATCATACATTCAACAATTATCTGATGGCATCTTCCAGAATCAAGCCCTGAGAACAAGGTACCAGAAAGAATACAAAGATAGACATACAAACCCTTACAATGAGAAAACATAAGTATAATGATAAAGTATAATGATAAATGGACATGAGGTATAGTGCAAACATCGAACAAAATCCTTTTTAAGAGATACAACTGTTGGGCAGCCTGGGTGGCTCAGCGGTTTGGCGCCTGCCTTCGGCCCAGGGTGTGATCCTGGAGACCCGGGATCGAGTCTCACATCGGGCTCCCTGGGTGGAGCCTGCTTCTCCCTCTGCCTGTGTCTCTGCCTCTCTCTCTCTCTCTCTCTCTCTCTCTGTTTCTCTCTCATGAATATATAAAGAAAACCTTAAAAAAAAAAAAAAAAGAGATACAACTGTTGAGATCATATGGATTAGGCTAACCAGTTTTAAAAATACGTGACATAGCTGTGCTATGATGGAGAGTTTCTTAAAAAATAAAACGGATCTACACTGAAGCTAGACAGTGTTCCAACGTCTCAGTTTTTGGTTACTGTATTTGGAATTGCGCTGACAAGAGTAAGTTTCATGATAAACAGAAATACTAGACTTTCATGACTTCAGTAATGTCTATTTCAATCCCATGGATTAAAATTTAAAAACCAGAAAAAGTGAGTTTCCCTTTTTTGCTTATAAAACATCATGGGCAGCCCGGGTGGCTCAGCGGTTTAGTGCCTGCCTTCAGCCCAGGGCGTGATCTTGTAGACCCAGGATCGAGTCCCACGTCGGGCTCCCTGCATGGAGCCTGCTTCTCCCTCTGCCTGTGTCTCTGCCTCTCTCTCTCTCTGTGTGTGACTATTATAAATAAATAAAAATTAAAAAAAAAAAAAAAAAAGATCACTCCAATTGGGATCCCTGGGTGACGCAGCAGTTTAGCGCCTGCCTTTGGCCCAGGGTGCGATCCTGGAGACCCGGGATCGAATCCCACGTCGGGCGCCCGGTGCATGGGGCCTGCTTCTCCCTCTGCCTATGTCTCTGCCTCTCTCTCTCTCTCTCCCTGTGTGACTATCATAAATAAATAAAAATTAAAAAAAAAAAGATCACTCCAATTAGTTTATAAAAGCAGACCAATTCGTATGAAAAAAAAAAAAACCCACAGGTTTCAAAGGACCTAACTCATTCATACTTAACTATAAGTGGTATATAACAGCATATTCTACTAGCATAAAAAATAAACCAATTTTGGTTTTGATATACAAGTAGGAACACTCTCTAAGGAAAGGCACAAAGGGAGCATATGCTATTTATTATAGATAAGGTATGTATGTATTAAAAGCAAAGAACCCAGGTACATTTGAAAGTCATGAAATAGCTACAACCCAAATCTAGATGTACATTGGAATTTATGATGTTCTAAATTAAAATAAATGCTTCAAAAACAGAATTTCTTTTTTTTTTTTAAATATTTTATTTATGTATTCATAGAGACACAGAGAGAGAGAGAGGCAAAGACACAGGCAGAGGGAGAAGCAGGCTCCATGCAGAGAGCCCGACGTGGGACTCGATCCAGGGTCTCCAGGATCACACCCTGGGCTGCAGGCGGCGCTAAACCGCTGCGCCACCGGGGCTGCCCCAAAAACAGAATTTCAATAATCACCCAGTTACTGTTGCAAAAGACATCCCCCAAAAACGGGGGCACAGGCAGCAGATTAGCAGATGACAGAAGAGCCAAACACATTCCCTTAGGCTAAAAGGGAAGAGGTTAAAAAATACATCATTGCAACAACTGAGGAAATCTGATATGGACTTGATATTAGATAACAGTACTACATTAAAAAAACAACAACAACAACAGTACCACGTTAATATTAAGTTCCCTGAATCTAATCATGGTTATGGTTAAGAAGAGGAGAGGTCTAATATTTTGGAGTAAAGTGCCATGATACTCAAAACTAAAATTCAAATGGTTTAACAATAACAATCATTTCTATATGCACACAAATTTTAAAAACAGCAATATAGTATGTTAATAACTGAGAAAACAAGGTGAAAGATACATGGGTGTTGATTTACTGCAACTTTTCTGTACATCTGAGTATTTCACTGAAAAGATATGTAAAAAAAAAATACTGCCCATACACAATCCTGAAAATGATTACAGTGCACAGGTTTTTTCAGTAGGCCAATAGTAATTATTTGCTCAACATCTAAAAAAAAAAAAAAAACACATGGAATTATGAATGTTTTCTAGACATCAGGCTAAGTAATAGCAACCTTATAAAAGAAACTAAACTATCAGAAAGTATACTACACGCACTCATCTTTTGGCCTCTCTATTCAAAAAGAAAAAAGAATGCAGGGTGGATACTATGAGAAGCACAGTCTTAGGAGTTAGTTCATCACAAAGAGGGAGGGAGGCATCTACTTTCCTTTGTAACACGTTACTGTAAATATGAAAATCAAGTAGGTGAAAGCCTAACAAGTGTTTTAACAAGGGCTCCATCCACAGGAGGATTTTAAGAAGTAAATATTCAATGACACCTTATCATTTTGACCTAATTTATTTATTTATTTAAGACTTTATTTAGTCATGAGAGACAGAGAGAGAGACAGAGAGGCAGAAACATAGGCAGAAGAAGAAGCAGGCTCCATGCAAGAAGCCCGACATGGGACTCCAGGATCACGCCCTGGGCCAAAGGCTGGCACTAAACCACTGAGCCACCCAGGGATCCCCTGACCTAATTTAGACAGAATATTTAATATTTCACACAGGCCCTTTAATTTTGTCCTTTGTAAAAAAAAAAAATTTTTTTCCTTTTCTTCAGAAATGCGTAAGTTTAGAGATTGTCTGCCTGAGACCCAAGCCCAATGATTGCTTATTTTTTCTATGTATTTTTGGGATCGCTGCAATGGAATAATTAATTGTAAGTTTTTGACTACTTTTTCAAAAAGCAGAGAAAATATAACCTTTAAATAATTATAATTTACAGTATGAAGATGATGGCTTCTTCGAAACTTAACAATTAAACCCTATGTGTCATCTCACTGATATAAGATGGGTCAACCTATTTACAACCTAATGAACAAAAATCAAATTTAGCATATGAAGCATAGGTGAAAGATATATAAATCATGGGGCTGTTCAAAGGTTAACATAGGAAAGTTCAAGAATCAGACTACTGAAAATATTTTTCATAACCATTTCCTACCTGACTTCTGAAAACACAAACTACTACTGGACAATTACTGATTATTACTGATGTCTCATTATTTACTGATGACAGAGTCACCTAAGTTGCTTAGGCTATTGGTGTTCTGAAAGGTGCATATGGATAATAGCACAAAAGTACTTCTACACTTATTAAGCATGAGGAATTTCAACCTAGGATAAAAAGATTTAGAGATTTAGGAAGATGTAGGTAAGAAAATTCATTTCCATAAAAAGAAATCTTTAATATTCTCATTTGCCAAATGATATCTAAATAAGATTATAAAAAGTGGCCAAACTTTGTTTCTATAATTAATTTTTTTAAAAAGATTCCATTCATATATTCATGAGAAACAGAGAGAGAGACAGGCAGAGGGAGAAGCAGGCTCCATGCAGGCGCCAAATCACTGAGCCACCCAGGGATCCCCCTCTATAATCAATTTTTAAACAAACAACTGATTGCATCTGTATAATGATCTAAAGAATAATGCGCATTTGTAATAACTTCATAGTTAAGAAGTCTTGTGAGTTAGGTGATAATAAAGAATTATCTTTATTATTTTATATACAAGGACACAGTTAAAGACCAATGAAACTAAAGAGCAGAGACAGGCACTTGAAATTAGTTTAAAGGAATTTCAACTATCTCTGTGATCAAAATCTCTCAAAATTCTTTATAAGCCGATATCAAAATGAAATGCTATAAGGTAATAAGAATCCCAAGTGCTAAGAAAATTGTAAGCTAGTATTATTTTTGGACACTTAGACCCATATCTGCTCCAAGTAACTGACAGAGACTCAAAACTGGAGCAGCTGAAAAAGGAAACAGTCGACAAAACCAAAAGACAACCTACAGAATGGGACAAGATTTTTGCAAATATTTTATCAGATAAATGGTTAAATATCCATACTGTACAAAGAACTTACCAAACTCAACACCCAAAGAACAAATAATCCAGTCAAGAAATGGGCAGAAGACATCAATAGATAGTTCTCCAAAGACATATAAATGGCCAAAAGACACATGAAAAAATGCAACAGGGAACTACCAATCAAAACTACATGAAATATCACCTCACACTAGTCAGAATGGCTAAAATAAACAAGGAAACAAAAAGTGTTGGCGAGGATGTGGAGAAAGGGGAACCCTCTTAGCTGCTAGTAGGAATACAAGCTGGTATAGACACTCTGGAAAACAGTATGGAAGTTCCTCAAAAAGTCAAAAATACAGTTACCCTACAACCCAGGGACTGTACTACTAGGTATTTACTCAAAGATACAAATATAGTCTGCACCCCAATATTTATAACAGCAATGTCCACAATACCCAACTATGGAAAAAACCCAGATGTCCATCCACAGATGAATGGATAAAGAAGATGCAGTATATGTATCTATAATGGAATACTACTCAGCCATCAAAAAGAATGAAATCTTGCCATTTACAATGACATGGATTCAACTAGGGGATATGCTAAGTGAAATAAGACAATCAGACAAAAACAATTATCATTTGATTTCACTCATTATGTGGAACTTAAGAAACAAAACAGAGGATCATAGGGGAAGGGAGGAAAAATAAAACAATACAAAATGAGAAAGGGAGACAAACCATAAGAGACTCTTAATCATAGGAAACAAACTGAGGGTCTCAATGGAGGGGAGAGGGTAGGGGGATGGGGTAACTGGGTGATGGGCATTAAGGAGGGCACGGGATGTAATGAGCACTGGGATGTAATGAGCACAGGATGTAAGAGGCAACTGATGAATCAATGAACTCTACCTCTGAAACCAATAATATATGTTAACTGAATTTTAAAAAACTGCTGCTGAGGTTGCATGTTGACTGTAAATACCAGTAATACTACTAAGATGTATGTACTTTAAGAAATTCCTTAAAAATCTCAAACTGAGATAATAAATTCCAACCCTCACCCAAAGGTTTTTGTCAGGATTACGTAAGAAATATATGCAAATTACTTAGCACAGATGTTTTTAACTTGTCATTATTTAGAAATTATAGCAATTCTCATCAGTTGCCAGCTCAAGGTATCAGAATTCACTATATGACCCAGGAATAAACTCCAAATCTGTGTAGATGAACTCAGTTGTCTTTCCCTAATATCTCACAGATTTACTGCACTACTTTTCAAGCAAGGATGAAGTGGTAAACTAGGATATGAGAAATTACTAGGATAATTATAGGATAGTTTCTTGGATTACCAAGTTTTCACACAAATAGGAGAGACAGAGAAGCTGAATAATTTAAATAATAATGTAACTGCTGAAGACCTTACATGTCATTTTTATATTAAACTAAACATGTACATAATGTAGACCAAACTGCAAAACACATTTAATTTTGAAGGTAAAAATAATCACCCTCTGAGAATATTTGCATTTGCTGACACATGTGTGGCTATGTCCTCAAACACCTTGAATTTTAAGAAGTATTATTAAATATAAATTGGATCTACTAAGAGATAAAATTCTGCTTTAATACTTCTACATTACTGATCCTATTTTTTAAAATTAAAATTTTAATTTTCTCAAGTCATTTTTTTAAAACTCAAGTACACATGTCATTATAACTGAAATCGGAACCATATAGTTTATAAGGATTTTAATGCGTGTTTTAACATTTAAACAATGTACATAAAGCAAAAATATACTCTACATATGCATTCTACATATACTCTACGCTTACTTCTCTGACATTTAATGTTTTACAACAAATTTACCTGTATGTTGACTCTTTCAATCACACAAGAAAGCACATGCAAAACATGCATCTTTGTGTCACATTCTGTAACTTGCTGCAGTAGTTGAAAAAGTAGTGTGAACATGGTTTCCAAATACTGCAGGTAAACAGGGAAAAAAAGAGGGTCAGAATAGAAACTAGTATCTTCACAAATAGGAATAAGAAATAAAATTAAGTCATAATGTCAAAGCAACAAATAAAAGATGAGCAAACAAAATCTCAGCATTACTTATGTAATTTCAAATTGTTCAAGTTGTCAATATTTAGAATAGTGATTCTTTTTTATTACTGCTCAATGGATCCATTTTAAAACTTAATTCATCCACAAACTGAATAATGTTTTCAGAAGACTGTATCTAAACTCTGTGTTTACATTTCATACCACTAACTAAACTGCTAACAGTGTCTTTCTTATCTTTGGCCTTCCATACATTCCCGTTGTCAATCACAGAATGTTTTGTTTTGCAAAGTCCCTTGCAAAAGGAGTATCAATAACTATACTCGAATACCAATTCTCTATGTGGCCCTTACCATATGCTGCACAGGGATATCAATTTCTGTACACATGTATTTATTATTCAAAGGATGATGGTTATTAACTATGCCTGGCTATTAACTCCTATATTACAAAATTATAATAGGAATTAACAAATCACAGGATGCTAGATATTTACATAAAACAAACATGTGATCTTTCAGATATTTAGTTCACTTTTAAGATTTCTAAAACATACTTATTTCATCCAAAAATACCTACATAATAAAAACCCTGCTTTACTAATGAAAAACCTCCATATATGACCTACACAAGAAATACAGATAGACATTTTATTATCATATAGCTTCCTTCTTTCCCAGTCTTCTTTTTTTTTTTTTAAAGTGAGAGAGAGGAGAGGCAGATGGAGAGAGAATCATAAGCTGACTCCACGCTCAGGGCAGAGCCCAATACCGGGCTCAATCTCAGCACTCTGAGATCACAATCGGAATGAAAACCAAGAGCTGGAGGCTAAATCAACTGAGCCACCAGGTCCCCCTGCCCAATCTTAAGAATCAATACTACCCACATGCCTGAGATCGAGCTCCACATTGGGCTCCCTGAGTGAGGAGTCAGCTTAAGATTCTCTCTCCTTCTTTTTCTTCCCCTCAACTCCTAAAATAAATAAATCTTAATAAAGAAGAAATACTACCACCATTAAATTAAGTCAAACACCATGTTACTGCTGGGGGTTAGGTGAAGAATAAAAAGATGAGGAAGACTTCCTGTTCTGCTATTCAAGTAACTTATAATCCAATGCTGGATAAAGACATAAAGATGAAAACAAGTAGATGGAGGATAACCTGAGGATTAAAAGTAACAGACACAGATAAAATCAAAGTAGATGCTTTATAATTGTGAAAAAAGAAAAGTGTGTCAACTCCAAGACAGTTAAGATAGCTAAACAAAAATAAGCAGAACAAAAATAAATCAAAATTACTTGAAAAACAATTACTTCTAAAATAATCCAATATACTTTTAAATTTGGCTCTAATCAATAACAGATAAATATAATTTCAGTTATAAAATGACATTTAATATCCAAGGACATAAGCAGAAATTATTATCAATCTTAAAAATAAATATTCTTACCGGTAGAAACTGATCTGTTCTAAATTCAAAATCATCAACAGGTAGAGTAGTTAAGGAATACTGAGAATGTATGAAATATATTGGAACAAAATATATCTAAAACTCAAATATAATAAACCATTCAAAAACTATATTTTAAACTAACAAATTTTATCAAAAAATTATTTAAATGTGTTGCTAAAATTCTTCACAATGAAGTATTACTTTTCAAAGACTTTATTTATTTGAGAGAGAGAAAGAGAGAGCAGGAGCAGGGGGAAAGGGAGAGGGAGACAGACTACCCGTGGAGCAGGGAGCCCAGTCTGAGGCTTGATTCCAGGACCTCAGGACCATGACCTGAGCCAAAGGCAGATGCTTAAACAACTGGGCCACCTAGGTGCCCCTGAAGTTTTTGATTTTGTTTTTGTTTTTTTTTCAAGATTTTATTTTTAAGTAATCTCCACACCCAACATGGGGCTCAAACTCAGAACCCCAAGATCAAGGATTGAATGCTCCACCACATGAGTCAGCCAGGTGCCCCAACTCAAAGAAGTATTTTTAAATTCCTTAAAGGATATTTAACTTCAGGGTTGTAGCTGTTTCAATACGGACCTTAAAAAAAAAAAAAAAAAAAAAAGTATGTTATTAGTTTTTAACAATTCTAGAGCTATTAAATATCATGAATATCAACTGGCAAAAGAATTTAAATCACTCTACTCTTTTCATTAAGATTTAAGTCACAGAGCAAGTTAACATCTAGAAATAAAAGAATATTCCTCTTACTGTGCAACAAGAGTTGAAAAGAAAAAGTAAGGTAGTGTCCATTCCCACCCTTCTCAGTTTCCCATAATTTATTTCAGGCGCCTTTAATCCAGGGGGTGCCTCTAGGAAAAAAATAATTTGCCGTAAGTGTGCTGAGAGTGGGGGACTCAGAGAACAGTACAAGGGGGTTGCTACAGGGCAAGAGAAGGGTGAGACCGCAGAGGACAAACAACAGGCAAATGGGGTAGGGCTGGTGAGACTGGAAGATGTACAGTGAAGAGTGAAGGAAGAGGCGGGGGGAGGAGGAAGAGGAAGAGGAGGAGGAGCAAGGGTGAGGAAGAACATACGTTCCCATCTGCAACCTCTATTACAGGAAATCCTTGAACTATCCCAACAGATTCTGAGATTTTCTAAATCTCAAAGTTCACAAATACACAAAGATTTGTACAAATTCCTGACCTTCCCTGAACTTATTTTCTTCATGTATCAGCAAGTTCCCTCAGCAAATCACATCACGACAGCCTCACCTCCCCAGTACTCTCTGTCAACTGTTACCTGTGATTTGGTCAGCCAATCTGGCACAGGCTACCACACCCAGAGTTCCAGGAAAAGTGACATGAACTCAAGCCATGACTAAATTCTATATTCTACTCTATAAAACAATGTATTTGAAACATTTCTTTCCTAGCTGAGAGCCATAACTTTCTTAGCTGCCACACTTCCTGTACCTGTAACAGCAACTGGCTTTTTCTCTGCAGCCATTTTTCACAAAGAAATGTTTTAATCATTTTACAGGAGCTTCTGAAGTCCCAAGAGGCTGATCAGGCACGTTCACGAAATGTTAAGTACTCTACTGCCAAAATCACAGATCTAAGAGCCTACAGGACAGGTGTTTTCTCACCTGCCTTTTCTTTTTATTCATTGTCTCTAAAGAAAATGTGAACATTTTCAAACTTTTAAATAATGTAACAAATTTGCTGATTGTCTAATACATGCAAAGTACCATGGCAAGTGGTCTACCACAAAATGACCTAATGAAAACAGGGTCTACTCGTATGATTAAAAATATTCAATAAGGAACTACTATCTTCCATGCAATATGCTGGATGCTACAGAAAAGAAGCTTTAAGAGAGATTTAGTTTTTGTCCTCGGAGAACTTATACTCTTGAAGGGTACTGGCCACCCAGGTATTAAATAATTATCAATACAAATGTCAAACTTGAAAATCTTAGGAACAGGATAATCCCCTTGAAGACATGGACTGGCTGGTCATCTTTAAATTGTCATCATTTAGAACAGTGTGAGGCATACAGTTGGCACTATGTAAATAATTAAATTCACAGACAACAGGACATAAAACCCCCCAAAAGAAAAAGGACAAACTGCCAGCATAATAACCTTTAATTCTCTTGATTTTTTTTTTCCACTGAATGACCACATAAGCACCTAACTCATACCCCTGACATCTACACAAATAAGTACAGGAATCAAAAGAATCATTGGAATAAAAACTGGCTCTTTTCCTACCTACCCGAGAAGTCAGGGTAGTATTATAGAAGAGATGGAATGAATTGAGATGACTGGCCTGTACTCTAGTTTAACTCCATAACTAGGAAGCCAAATCAGGAGGGAAAACAAAAAATCCCCCAAAGTTTAAGAAAACAGAGGCACATTTAAAATATAACAAAAATACTCTGTGTCTCTCATGAATAAACAAAATCTTTAAAAACAAAAACAAAATAAAATATGACAAAAATAAGTACAAAATTAGCCATTCCTGAACTATAAAAGAAACAGGAAGTCCTTACCACAGAGAGACAGTATGAATTTCACAGTGATTCATAATAAGGAAAAGTCAAAACTCACATTTATGGAATGAAGAGACAGATAATATGAGAGAAAATTGGTAAAAGTGAGTCTAATAATTCCTAGGATGCTAATTGTTCAATAAATACTTGCTAGTAAATGCAAGAAAAGAAAACAAAGTGCTCTAAATATGACTTTTCAAAGAATAAATCCCTCTGAAGGAGAATGAAATCCTAAATGTCCAGAAGTGGGTCAACACTGTGAACTCAGCCTACAAGTTTATCCTAAGTCCCGCTGAAATCTCAGAAAACTTGACACTTAACAGGCTAATTCCTTTACAGGGACAAAGAAGTACCATCAAAGTATAAGAAACATTGGAAGGATCCAAGAAAGCTTGAGAGCAATAGAGAAATGAAGGAGAAGACAGTAGAATCTCCAGGCACCCTTAAAATACGGACGCCCAATCCCAGTTGCACCTCGCACTGTACACTCAGGGTTTGCTGAGTTCTGTACATGCCACTCAAAGTCCATTCTTAATGCCATTAACTGGCTTTCCATCTCGAAAATTGGTTATTTCTAGAGTGGTAGTTAACCTGCCCATACAAATCACAATTTCTTTGCTTGAGAGACAACACCCCCACACCCTACTTCCAAACTATAAATCTGGCTGCACCACAATTCACCTTTCATATAGCCTTTTACAAGGGTGAAAGAGTATACCAATGCTAATTTTTAGTAGCTTACTGCTTATGGTATTGAAGTCTGCATAAATAACTGAAGTCAAAAGTGAAACTTGAAAAAAAAAATTGTAATTTCTAAAATTTAAAGACGTAACTGGCTCAAAAACTTTAAAAACCAAAAAATTCCAAGATATTAATCAAACATTCTGGTTAGTGACCATCTAGGGTAGTACAGAAGAAGGTTCTCCTCATCTAAAATTTAGTCATTCTTGCTTACACTATAATAATAGCATAGTGTAACACTGTTGTCTTTATTAAAAAATTATAAAAATGGAACCATACTTCCTATCATAGGCAAAAATAAATTCCATGTAAAGAATCAAGGATAAAGAAATGGATTAAACAATGAACAAAAAGAATGAACCAGAAATCCGATTCCACTAAAATTAAAAACCTTTACTCAACAAAAACATAATGGAACAAGAGTGTTCATCATTTGTCATAATGAACAAAGACCGAGACTCAACTGCATTTGGAAGGCTTTATTTCTTAAGTATTTGAAATATGCATGGAAAATTATTACAATAGATACTGGGAGGCGCACACATAGGTGCTTGTTATGATAGTCACTGAATTTTTTCCCTTTGTTATAATTCTTAAGTTTTAAAAAGTTAAAAGCCTCTTTTAAATATGAATCAAAAATAAGCACGGAAGTAAAAAATTTCAAAGTAGCAATTATCTTAAATCCTACCAAATTTTCCCAACATTCATTACAAAAAGTTTCCAAATATTGCAATAACTATAAATGCTTATTCATTACGCCTACATCAAGTTTTAGTTTATAAAATCTGGCTATCTCTAACATGTCAAATTGTTAACAAGGAAAAGTTAAATATTTCACCTAAAGCAAAAAACAGTCACTCAATTTGCATTATATTTCCCCAGATCAAATGATAATGTCAAACTATCATGCAACTTTCAGAAATGGAGATGTACTCCACCCAGTGGCCTCTGGTATTATAAGATTTATGGAGTCCTAGTATAGGAATGGAGAAGGTGCTTTCTCTAGTTGCTGCATTATTTATACTCTGTCATAGCCAGTCTTTTTTTTTTTTTAGATTATTTATTTATTTATTCACGAGAGGCACGGGGGACGGGGTGGGGAGAGTGGGTAGAGACACAGGAAGAGGGAAAAGCAGGTTCCATGCAGGGAGCCCGATGCGAGACTCGATCCCAGGACTTGAGGATCACGCCCTGGGCCAAAAGCAGGTGTCAATGCTGAGCCACCCAGGTGTCCCTGTCACAGCCAGTCTTATAATAACATACCCATAAGATCTGGAAACCACACAGACAACCGTAAGATCTGGAAACCACATAGACAACCACACAGGATTAAATCTATCCCAAGCAAGAGAATATGGATTCTGAAAGCCAGCGAATATTCAGATCCATCAGTACCTATCTATCCACAACACATGCACATTTGCAAACAACATGTGTACCCTGTGTATATGTCTATATGTGCGTCCCTGTATGTGTATGTATTATGTATTATATACCTTCCCACATCAGCCAGCATTTCTCACAAGTTGAAATTAAAGTTGTATATCTTATATACACCAAAAGGCCAAAGTGTGTAACATTAACTTGGGATCTTACTAAACAGTTTTAAGAAGTAGTAACAAAATAATGGTGGCAGGATAAAACAACTGTAGAAGATGTAAAAATGAGAGGAAATCACCAGAAGATGTACGGGAAAAGGGCAAGAGCTGAACCTAAGCAGCATCTTCTCTAAGTGTATGCCCTGGATACTACTCTATCTGTCATCTTGGATAGTCACAATGCAGATGTACATTTTAAAGTTTCTGGTCAATCCTAAAATAAAGAGGACCACTGGAATATTTAGCCCATGAAACTCTTTTGCTCCAGTAATACTTGTTTGTATGTGATTAATGTTCCTTTTTTAAAGTGCAGAACTAAACAGCTCATTGTTCTCTTTATTCCTCTGAAAAGATTCATTAAAAATGAGTATAAGACCCCAAAACAGAAGTTTTTCCCAAAGAAAGCTTAGCTGAAATTTCATCATTTTGTAACACTTCCATAAAACATTTAATGCCTTCTTTCTGATACCTCTGACAGAAGAGCAAATAGTGTTTCCAAATGAGAAAACAAAAATTTAAGTCTTATAAATACTTCACAGTTATTACAAAAGTAAACTCGGTCCAATAATCAGTAATCTCAGCAACAACTAGGTTTTATTAACAAACTTCTAAGAATTTAAACGTGGTAAAATAAAAGGGGATTCCCTTGCAACTTCCCTTGATTAAAATACGTAATAATTACAGCATGATACTTAGAGTAAATTTTCAATTATTTACACAAAGTACATAATGCTTAAATAAAAATCCAAAGATCAGTTCTATTTGCCTTTGGAATATATTGAGCTTTGTTACTAGGTTTACCTTTCTAATTATGTTTTCCTTCACTGAACATTAAAAGTAGTTTATGTGGTACACATGTGAAAATGAGAAAAGTATGGCCCAAGCCTTTGCTGAAAAACAGGGTTACCGGATGGGTTCAAAAATTTTTTTAAAGGAGTATACTGAGAAATGATTGAATAAGATCTTAGCCTAATTCGGGGGGTGACAAAATCACTTAATTTCACCTAAAATAATTTGAAACTCAGAAAAAGATAACCAAACTTAATCTTTTCAAGACTATGCTGGAGTCAGATCTAAGCCCAAGACAATCTATAATAAGTCATAAATATATTCACTCAAGCATAAAATAAAGGACCACTTGGGGGGAAAAAAACTATTCTACACAATGTGGAACTTCTTAAAAACACACACAAAAAAACACAACTTTTTAAGTAACTGATCTAAATATTAGAGCAGAAAACTTACTGCTTTTAAGGTAATAAGGCACCAAAGAAGCTATTATCAAGTTTTCAGAAACAAAACAAAAATATTATATCAACACTGTAAATAAAGAAAAAGTCAGAAAGGAAACAATTCCAAAGGCTAGAAAAACACACATACACACACAAAAAAACCTACAAAAATGAGAGACAAAGAATCAACAGTAAAGATGAAAGTGATTATGACATAAATGTGAGAATGATAAAAATCTTAATTTTCTGAATTAAGAAAAAAATTTTTAAAAATTTTTAAAAAAAGAAAAAAATAAGCTAAAAAGGATCTTAACACACTTTCTTTATTCTTACTAAAAAATTATAAATTTTAGAAAAGTAAAGGTTAATTTTTTTCATTGAATATTGATGAGAAGGGCAAATAATCAAAGGACTTTCTTCCCTCAAACTGCTCACAAGGAAAAATTCTAACAGTGAAAGGTCACCAAAATTCTAAACACATCAAAACCATTTCTGAACTTGAAATTTAAGATAGGTTAAACTTAGAGAAAAAAAAAAGTCTTAAAACATTTAAGGAGCATACCACTAAGTCTTGATCTTGAAGCAAGTTACAAATTGCCTCATATAACATGGGTCTTAAGTCAGACTTGAATTTCACAGAAATCCACTGACCAATGAGCCAAATCACTCTGCGTCGCAAAGGCTTATACCTGGATAGGGAAAAATCATGAAATTTAAATGGTAAATATTTTACTAAGATTATTTCACTTAGTATACTTTTTTCATTTAAATTTTAAATATGGTAAAGAAGCAATCAATTTCTTTTATAAAAGTGTAAAAGCTACTTGTAAACATACCACAGTATAAATACTAACAAAGTTCTGATCTATAAAAACTGAAAATCCGTAGACAGATATATTGTAAATATAATTATTTTATATTTAAAAACTGTAACATCAATATGTACATAAAAATCAAGTCCATTTCTGTTTCCTCAAATGACCAAAAATATTTAATCTGAAAAGGCTTAAGTAGCTAATGTCCCAAACCCTAAAGCTAGAGATGCTTCAAAAAAGTAATAATAAAAGGAAGTCCTGTATTCAATTTTCCAATTCCAATTCTGTTAATCTTACAGATTATTTTCCAGAACACTGTGAGAGATTTCAACATTTACATAAAATATTCACATAAACCTCCGCTGATTTTAGGTAAATTAATTTTTTTAAAAGTGCCCTATTACAGAATGTGACTCGTATTATCAAAAATAATGATTTACATTTTAAAAGCTGTAAAACATCTACAGTAACATATTTACATAGTTCTTTCTTTCTTATGACCACCTTTGCTAAAGGCAATGAAGTTTCTTTAGGCAAGGAGAAAAACCACAAAGCTATAACAACTATGTATAAGAATTCCACCCACAAAGTCTCTTCTTGATACTATACAAAATTTAGTAGTGAGATAGTAACTGTTTCTGGGTATGAATGGAATAAGCTAATAAACATACCCCACTTTTTTAGAGAATCAGATATCTTGATAAGATAATCAAGCACACAGATATACTTATCAAAGATGCAAAAAATGTGTTTAAGTACTTCTGCCCTCAAAAGGTTTATCCCACCTAAAAGAATTAAAGAACATAAAGTTATCTAATAGGATTTCAGAAAAGGAACAGAGAAGAGTGCGTAGAAAGAAATGGGATTTGAACAACCTTTAAGATAAACAGTGTTTGGGGCTGAAAACTGAAAAAAATGCCATTTGAAAGAATAGTGACTATTTAAACAAAGTCACAGAGGTAGAAGTAAACACTTGTGTGCAGAGTAGTGGAGGACCCAAAGAACCATCTTGATTCTGAATCAAGATCTCTGAGATCGCTACATTCAACATTGTATTCCAGATAAAGAGAATGAAGCTCAGAAAGGTCAAATTTTAAGTTCACTTAGACCACAGTCACTTCTGAGCAGAGTTAAAATTAGGGGACAGTTTGTTCCTCAAAAACGTGCTCCCTGCACCAGCAGCATCATTATCCTGGAAGCATTATGGGATCATACAATATGACCCAGATCTGAATACATAACCTAAATCAGTAGGTGTAAGATACAAGATCACCAAGAGATTACTATGCACATTAAACTTTGAGAAATGCTGGACTAGATCAGCTCTGTTCAGAAGAAACATAATGCAAGCCAAATATGCAATTTTAAATGTTAGTACCCACATTAAAATAAGGTAAAAGCAGGTGAAATTGTAATATTTTTATTTACCTTAATATATGCAACATATTATCATACACTTTACACTCTTCAGTCTTTCGGTTTAAATTTGAGTTAATTAAAATTAAAGTCATTTCCTCAGTTGCATTAGGTACAATTCAAGCACTCAATAGCTATATATAGCAGCTACTGTACTGGACAACAGAGATCAAGAATAAATAGCCTCCGAGGTTTAAGGATAATCAAACCACACATGTGTGTTCCTACCAAAGGCACATGTGTCTTCCTAATGGAGGTTTTCTCTACATCAGAGGCTCACTAGCTTCCTTTGGGCAGAGTTACAGGCCATCTTATCCACCACAGACTTTATAGGACACAACTGAAAATATATGCTGACTGAATAGATAAAAAGCTACTTAATGGTCAAAAATATTTTTTTTAGTTTCTTTTTATTTCAAGTTTTTCTTTAGAGTCTACTTAGTTAACATATAGTATAATATTGATTTTAAGTGGGTCAAAATAAACTTCTTAAAGAAGATCTGATTTATTTATTCATGAGAGACACAGAGAGAGAGAGGCAGAGATACAGGCAGAGGGAGAAGCAAAAGGGGAGCCCGATGCGGGACTCAATACCAGGACCCTGAGATCACGACCCTAACCCAAAGGCAGATGCTCAACCACGGAGCCACCCAGGCGTCCCCAAAATAAATTACTTTTAAAGTACCTCCAACTCTATAATTCTATGGCTCTCAAGATTTATGAAATGAGCCATATATAGATGCTTTCCATTTATTCATTAATGTAGTCCAAAAAATGCTAGTCCAGTAATGACTACATGCTAGGCATTCTGATTGGCACCACAATTACAGAAACAAATCAACAGAAACACACAATTCAAAACAAGAACAAAGTCTCTTGGAATTTTTAAGTCTCTAATTCTAAACCAAGAAAAAAAATTATAAAAACTATGAAAGACCTTCTCCCTTCCATTTTAGCCATTCAGTACCTAAAATTAGTCATGTACTTAAATATATCTGAAACATAATAATTGGGAAAAGTGCCACTAAACATCAGAGAGTTCTGTACTATTGAATAGGGCAAACCAATCCAAGTCTAAAGTGTGCCCAAAGGCCTTCTGTCATGTTGTCTCTCCATCCTTATCTACCCTCTCCCACTTTCAGTATGCCACGTGTTATTCCAAAGCAATTAGTTGGTCATCATTCATGACACCATTTACGTCAGACTACTAGTGTAAGAAGCAGTATACATTTTTTCCTAGAATTTAGAAAAAAAATTTTCTAGAATTCAGGGGAAAAAAAATTTCTAGAATTCAGAGAACTCCATCTTTCCTTACCTTCATATAAAATTTCCTCCTGCAAATTATCTTATCTACATCAAATACTTTATACATATTACAATTTACTATTGAAGTAAAAAAAACATTATTTTTCAACTCAAGTCTTATTCTACACTTGATTATTATCAAAGTCATACCATAACTTTGTAAAAATTTTAAGAAATTTTAATGCCTTTTCTTCATCACAAAATTAATAACGTAAAGTAAGTGTATTATTAACACAAAGTTTTATACTTGCCTATTGTGAATGACTTGTAATTCTGGAAGAAGTTGGTTTTTAAACCATTGATCAAAATCAACACTGTCAAACAGCTCATAAGCCGCTAATCCAACAGCATTATACACTACAAAGAAGATTTGGGAAAAAAAAATTTTTAATTTCAAATGCTGGGCCAAATGTTAGGTGTCTTACTTAAGAACTAATCTTAAAAACAAAACAAAACAAAAAAACCAATTCTGAGGGACTACTTTAAAACACGAAATATGCAAATAAAAAAGGGAAATTTACAATGTTAATCAGAGAAATTATTTAGACAGACATTTTAGAGTCATTATTTGAGTTACTTTATATTGTTTTTCCTAAATACTCCTTAGTGCTTTCAAACAGAAAACTATAATCATTTACAAGTCAAAATTATAAAATCAACATCAAAATTATAAAATCAAATAAATTATTAATAAAGTCAAATTATGAAAAGTATAAAATAACACCTGCTTCTAAATTGACACAATATTTTATGATCTGGTCCCTATCTACCTCTCCAGTCTCATCTCTTACCACAGCCCATGAACTCTATGTTCCAATTAAATCAAAATATTCCCAGTTCAAAACTTAACTGTGCTTGCTCTACTTCCCTTCAAATTTTTGTAAATACTCCTCCCTCTGCCTGGAACCCTCTTCTCACACTGACCCTCCCCTTGTTAAGTCCCATTTTTTTTCTTTTTTAATTTTTTTTTTTTTTTTTTTTTATGATAGTCACACACAGAGAGAGAAAGAGGCAGAGACACAGGAAGAGGGAGAAGCAGGCTCTATGCACCGGGAGCCCGACGTGGGATTCGATCCTGGGTCTCCAGGATCGCGCCCTGGGCCAAAGGCAGGCGCCAAACCGCTGCGACACCCAGGGATCCCTGTTAAGTCCCATTGATCCTGGTGTTCTCATATTATACTTCTTTCAGAGCCTTCCCTAGGCACGCCAAAACCACCTGTGGTTTTCCAATGGACTACCTGCCACCTATTTTACCATTAATCAGCTTGTACTATGCTATAATCCATGGTCTGCTTACTTGGTTATCTCCCCCACCAGACAGTTCCTATATTTTAGGTACTCCTGTATTCCAATCTCTCCACATAACACCTGCCACAAAACAGACATAGCAAACAAAAACAGACATAGCGAACATTTATTACTGAAGAAATAATATTTCTAAATGTTTAGTATAACATACCAGCATCTTTGATTAATAGTGCATTCATATCTTCCACATTAGTGGGTCCTGAAAACATAAGTTTCAGCAAAGGTAAATAAAACTAGTTTTTAAAAGACATCTTATTTCAACTTGATTTACTAGTTTCTCATTTCTGTTTAGTGTATTAAATTACATGACATTAAATATATAAATGGATATAAAGGGAAAGCCTAGCTTTTGTTATCATCACCATCAGAAAACACAAGTACAAGACATAAGGCCATACTACAATTTTAAAAATCATTGTAACATGTTTGAAAATTTTCATGTCAAGCAACATCTAGAAAAATATATGCCACAAAGTGCTAACCAGCATATAATACCTTATTATACCCTGATTATAAAAGAGAACTCTTAAGAGAAAGAATCAAAAGATGAATCCCACAAAAGAAAAACAAACCAACAAAAAAGAACAAGCATAGGCCATTCACACAGGAAGCTCTAAAGATAAAAAATAAACCAGGTCATGACAGTACATTAAAGGATGGCAACAAAAGAAAAAGTCCAGACAGAAAGTGAGAGCCATCATGTTAGGTGGAAACTTCTGAATAAAAACTTGGCTGTCTCACACCACTGTCCAGAAAGAAGAGTATCATGGTTAAGTCATGAAAAACACAGTTTCCATAGTAAGTCTATTTCTTTCGAATAGAAAGATTATTCTAGCAAGCTCATCAAAACACTTTTCTATTGTTAAATATGAATTCTGAAGCTCACTAGTCCAATAAACTGGAATAAGTACAGCTCTAATTAGCCAACTGCTCCACAACAGGAAAAAAAAACTGAATTCTGAAACCACTAAAAACCTTACCACCACACAACTTCTCAGAGAGTAATCTAAATAGCTTATCCATTTTCCTACAGTGGTTTAAAAAAAATAATAAATGGACAGGAGAAAATGGAAATGATGCTCTAAACTGAAAAGAAAAAGTATCTGAAGTAGTACAAATATTATCCACTTTAAGAATCAGTAATCCTGCATTAAAAAATTAGTAAATAACTACACCCTAGAAATAAACACATATGAAAATACAACACTCAAATTATCTTCACAAATGAACACAGCAGAACCTGCCATTTTTTCCCCTTGGTTCCTAACTTAAGCAAGAACACTCTATTAGGTTTTTCAGAGAACAGAAACCTGAAAAGTGACCTGCCCTCTCACTACCACAAACAAGATGAGTCATTTCCTTCCCTACAGAAGCTTCTCTTACTGTTACTTTCTTGTATTATCACCTACTCAATCCCTGATCCCTTAACAATGTTATTCCTGACCCAACATTTCAAATAATCTATTGTCTCAGAAGATTCCACTGCCTTCTGCTTCTTCCATCACTGGCCACTTCTAATAATAACTCTCCAGGATTCACTCCCATATTGTTCCTCACACTTCTGCAACAGTTTCTTGCCTGGCTTTTCTGAAGGATCTTCGCCTTTCCATATGCCTGAAGGTGAAAATCTTGGGTTCTGTCCTTGAATGCTTTTCCTCTCCCAAGGCTCCTTATATACACTTCAATATCACCAACCACTACTAATCACAGTCTTCCTGTCAGTAAGACTAAAGTTCAAGATCATGTCTGATCACTTTCCCTTGCCGAGCACTATCAGTTGCTAAGTCAATCAACTAACAGTTTCTGAGTATACCAGGCACTGAGAATGTGTGAACAAAACAGATTGATCCCTGCTTCCCTTCCTGGAATTTACAAAATAGCAGGAAAGTCAGAAACAATCAACTGCAGTTAATAATAACTACTTGTGCACAAACTGTAATCAACGATCACGTGCCAAAAATCTTTTGTCCTCATTCTTTCTTAAATCCATTACCTTCTTTCCATTTCCACTGCCACCATTCTAAGCCCAACATTTGTCATTTTGACCTTTTCTTCTACTACTTTCCACAGCATGCTCCAGGTAGACTACTTCCCCATGCAATATACTTAACTGTCTACTATTTTTGCCCATGCCGCTAATATGTTTACACAAGCAAAATCCAACTATCATGTTCAAAGCCTACCTCTGTCAGTTTCAACTCTTGTTCTTTACCCTAAAAGCCATCCCTTTAGAAAAGAACACATTCAGGTCTTTCTCAGATTTCCATCTATTATATGGTCTAGGAAATAATGCATTGCATGTAGGCACTCAAATTATTTTAAGTGAACACCAATTAATAAAGTATCATAAAATATACTTCACCTTGAAGTGTCTGCATCATTTCTAGAAGTACAGGAGTAAGAGTCTGATTATATTCATGGAATATATCTATAAATAGTACTTCAGTGCAAGGCTGGAGAGGAAAAAAAAAACAAATTTCTAATGAAAACAATGGTATATTGTACTGATCAATTCTACAATGAAACAAAGAATACTCATTCTTAAAATCCTTAAACTCCAAAAACATTTCCAATTCTTAATGTTTTTACATAAAGTAGATTACAACTGTTGTAAATATATTAGGAAAGAAAGTCAAACTACAATTTGATTCTTAACACCTGTTATTTTACTATTTCAATCATTCGGCATTATGTATTCACAAAGTAAAACTCCAGAGAGAAGATAACTTACATTTTTAATTAAGAATTCTTTTAAAAAAGCAATCTGAAATCACATTCATTTGCAGAATTAGTACTATAAATGACTGTCCAGAAACAAAGATGTTAAAAATTATATATTTTCTTAGCAATGACACAATAAGTAACAACTGCAACTCAGGACACAAACAGTAACAGACATCAATGTTAACTATATGAAAAGAATGTTCATTTTGGTTCTGAAAAGTACTGAATCACCATGTTTCATAATACAAAGGGCTTACGAATTTTGAAGGTACTATGCTTTATGTTTTAAAAGAAATTTTATATACATGCTGAAATATGTACAGATAAAAGGATAAATCACCTCAAATACTTGCTTCAAAATAATCCAAGTTGGGGTTGGGATGTACTTATATGAAATAAGACTAGCCTTGAGTTGGTAACTGATTAAGTGGGTTTTAGATACACAACATCTCATGATAATTATTTTACTTTTTTAGTATGTTTGAAATTTTCCATAAAAGAATGTTTTTAAAAATTTAAAGTTAGCTTTTAAAAAAAATTTCAAGCACTAATCATTTCTCTAATAATCTCTCTGGTTTTCTATGCAAACTTACATAACTAAAAACATTAACATATATTTTAGAAACATAATAACAAATTGTGTAAATTATGTAAACACAACTTTTCAAACAAAAAGGATAGTTCAAAGGGACGCCTAGGTGGCTCAACGGTTGAGCATCTGCATTCGGCTCAGGGCGTGATCCTGGGATCCGGGATCGGGTCCCACATCAGGATCCTTGCAGGGAGCCTGCTTCTCCCTCAGCCTGTGTCTCTGCCTCTCTCTCTGTGTCTCTCATGATTAAATAAATAAAATCTTAAAAAAAAAAAAAAAGATAGTTCAAAGACTACATTTGATTAATTTTCCTCAAATGTTGGCCATATAAAAGAAGATATGCTTAGAAAGCATTCTAAAATTAAATGCAATGGGGCTGGTTTCTGAAAATCACACTAGGTGGTATAAGAAATAATGTATCAAAAAACACTTCAGAATTACTGAACTACTTAGGAAGGAAAAAAAAATCATTCCAGCCAAAAAAAAGTAGTTTTTATTCTCTTTTTTCTTTTTTAAGATTTATTTATTTATTTATGATAGACACAGAGAGGGGGGGTGGGCGCAGAGACACAGGCAGAGGGAGAAGCAGGCTCCATGCCGGGGGCCCGATGTGGGACTCGATCCCGGGACTCCAGGATCGCGCCCCGGGCCAAAGGCAGGCGCCAAACCGCTGAGCCACCCAGGGATCCCCTAGTTTTCATTTTCAAAAACATTTCCTATTTTTGCATTAACAGTCATTTTCCTATCAGATTCCTAAATTAAAATTTACTATTTGTCTGGTTTAATGCTTACAATCTTCAACAAAATATCATTCTCTACTAAGAGTTACAAAAGCATTACACATTTCCCTACCAATTTTTCTTTTAATCAATACATACCCTCAAACTGTATTTCCAAGAATCTCCTCCTGTTTCTTCCACTGCTGCAATTAAAAATACAACACATGTTGTTCATGTTATAAAAATGCTTCCAAAATTCAGTTTGGAATACAAAGATTTTAAATAATACAAATCTATTTCTATGAATGTTTTTAAACATAACACCAAAAGCAAATCCTTGGAAACACAAGGTCTTACACAGATTTCTTTACTATATACTACAGACCATATCTGTCTACATGAGTCTCCCATCAAGTACTTGATTAAGCTTTCTCATTCTCATTTTCATTAAAAATTCTCTATGGAGGAATGCTCAAAGTGTTTGTCACTTCCAGAATATCTGATATCATCTGACTGCACATAGTAAGCACTGAAATATAACTATAATCCTGAGATGATTTCATTCCAATATAACAATGGTTTATAAGATTAAATAATTAGTCACATTTTCCAAAATTTTCCATATTTAAAGTAAGATTTTAAAAAATGTAGAATACTTTAGGGACCTTTATAAACCTAGGAATTCGTATTTCATATTATACTACTCTATATACTGCATAAAGAAAGTAATATAAAACATAAAACTTTAGCTAAGAGAAAAAGCAAAAACAAAAAAAAGATACAGTGTAATGTTATATTTTCTAAATGAACTAAAATTATTTTTAAATAATAAAAAGTGGGAAAAGTCTTCCAAAATGTTTCAAGCATTCTTAAAATATAAGGAAATATATGAAGAGAACTATGCAAAACCACCCAGTCAAAAGCTAAAACCTGGTCTATGATTCACCAGGGTGAAAGTACTTCACACACAGGTACTTTATTAGACAAATGATATCTTGATTTTTTGTAGCAAGGACCCTAATACTTTTATTCTATTACTAAAATTCAAACAAAAAAGATCTCCTGTAAAAATATTTTAATCATCAAAAAATTTATTTTAAATTAAAATTTAAAGATGATCTGCTCGGGGCAGCCCGGGTGGCTCTGCAGTTTAGCGCTGCCTTCAGCCCAGGGCATGATCCTGGAGACCCAGGATCGAGTCCCATGTCGGGCTCCCTGCATGGAGCCTGCTTCTCCCTCTACCTGTGTCTCTGCCTCTCTCTCTGTGTCTCTCATGAATAAATAAATAGTCTTTTAAAAATAATAATAAATAAAGATGACCTATTCAGAAAACCGAAATTTTCATTTCTTTTTGAAGTAAAAATTTCTACAAATAAAAAACAAGATGATATTAATCACAAAGTACAAACTGACCTGATAATAGAGACAGTTTATTTTTATTTTTGTTTTAAACTATATGGTATGTCCATAGGAACATCTAAAATCTTAAAAAGCCTCTTTCTTGAGAAAACTTTACATATTTGAAAAAAATCATTCATTTTCAGCTTCTCAATTTGTTCTATCAGATAACAAAGAGGACACATTAATTTTTAAAAGCCAAGACTCTCAGATCAACAGTGTTATATTAAAATATAATGCTGTTATGCATATCGTTCAAAAAAACTGATATTTAGGGAAGGGGGAAAAAAACTACACAAAAATTGAAAAATGGATTCTTACTGGGCACCTGGGTGGGTCAGCGGCTCAGTGTCTGCCTTCGGCTCAGGTTGTGATTCCCCCGGTCCTGGGATCGAGTCCCGCATCAGGCTCCCTACAGGGAGCCTGCTTCTCCCTCTGCCTGTGTCTCTGCCTCTCTCTCTGTGTCTCCCATGAATAAATAAAATCTTAAAAAAAAAAAAAGAAAGAAAGAAAGAAAGAAAAATGGATTCTTACTGAAGCCTTCTGGGTCTTCTTCCCACATTGTCAGTTCTTCTTCAGTTAATAGAAAATAATGAGAGACTAATCTTCTACATATCTCTGTCAAAGTGGGATATGTGAAGAATGCCATTTTAATCTTATGAGCTTCTAGAGTTTCAGGGCTGCTATCTAGAAAAATAAATTTTTCAAGTTAATCACACGAACATTCTACCACATTTGGATTAACTTAAATGAATTTAAAAATACACTCTTGGGGGGAAAGATAAAGTGATTTATATAAATTTTCACTTTTAAGGGCAAGTTTCAAAGACACTTCTTTATTCACACCACACACACACACACACACACCAGTCTTGCGGCTGTCCCCCCACTACAGTCTACACATTCCTATGCTCTATTATCACACCGTATTGGAATGACTTAGATACAAATGTATTTCTCTCTTCTACAAGAATTCTTCATTCATCTTGGTATACATGCATACAAATGAATTCCAAGGTGTAGAAGTAACCTCACTAAATTAGAGAAAAATGTTAATTGTACAAATAAATTCAGCTTATAACATGAACTGCAGTGGTTGTCGAAGTACTTAGTTCTTTAAGTCCCCAGGCTTCCATTGATCTTCCATTATGCTACAAAAGATATTTTACTAAATGCATTTATATGGCTTTTAAAGCTGGCACTCACATACTAAAACTTCTAATCCTTATCTCTATTTCATGTCTAAGCAACATTGTATTTATCACACTTAAATAAATGAATTTCAAATACAGAAATATAGCAATTACTTCACATTTGAAATAATAAAAGGAAAAAAAAGAAAAAAAAAGAAATAATGGGGAAAAAATGCCAGTAAGGCATTACCTTCAAAATTTTTCGATGGTTTATAAGCATAATTTTTAACAATCATCTTAATAAGATTCATGCACTGAACAATGAATCGCTCGAATGTAACACCTTCACCAACTTCTGTAAATACATAGCTTACAGAAAATTCCAGTGATCTCTGAATTAGAGGAGTAAATGAAAAGGGATGCTGATCCAAGAAGTCCAAAAGCTATAAAGAAGAAAATTAAAATGCATTTTCACCAATCCATACAGGAATGTAATCATCCACAAGTACATTTTATAACTTTGCTAATATACATCTGGCAAGATCTGAACCTTAGTGGGGAGTCCACATATATGTAGTTCTACATGTAATACACATGTAACTGCTTTCTTGGGATACATCATATAATGTGGATTATGTCAGATTCTAACTACTGACAAGAAATTCTATTATTTCTGGTATGGGGTCCAAAATAGACCCACTTCATACTTAATTCATTACCAATGGATAAATATGAAACAAAAAGTCTAAAGTATACAAAAAACAGGACTTCAAATAAATAAAAGCAAAAAGTGAAAAAATTGTCCTGCCTTTCCGGCATGAACTACATTTCAAGTATCAAACAATTGATGGAAGAGAAAGAATTCTGGCTAATAATACAAACAAAATAACAGAATGCCATCATGCTGTAATCCCTTATCAACACATCAAGAGCTTCTAAAATAGTCAACAGGGAAAGGCTGCTAAGGACCTTTAAAATAGCTCTTAGGATCCCTGGGTGGCTCAGCGGTTTAACACCTGCCTTTGGCCAGGGCGTGATCCTGGAGTCCCAAGATGGAATCCCACATCAGGCTCCCAGCATGGAGCGTGGAGCCTGCTTTTCTCTCTGCCTGTGTCTCTGCCTCTCTCTCTCTCTCTCTCTCTCTGTCTTTCATGAATAAATAAATAAAATCTTTAAAAAAATAAAATAAAATAAAATAAAATGGATAGCACTCCCTCAGCATTGTGGACAAGCAGACAATATATCTCCTGATGTGATGCAATATGAAAAACACAGTAAGTACTCTTGCCATCCTTGCCCTCCTCTGCAAAAGAGTATGATCAAGTCTCTATATCTAACTATAAATTTATAAGAAATATGGGAAGAAGAAGGGAATAGAGACAAAGGAACATGGTAAGTAACACATCAGAATGCAAACAGCCAAATGCAAAACAGAAAAAAAAAAAAAAAAAACCCTAGGAGGAAAATCAATTATCTCAACAAATAAATAGCAATGGAAAAAAAAAATGCAGAGAGAACGGACACTACTGAATCCTGATTAAAACAAACCAACTATAAAAATCTAAGAAAAGCTAAAAATTGGCTAAAGAGTTAAATGAGAATAAAAGTCATTCCTACTTTTTAAATGTTTTAGATTTTTTTTAAAACCCCTTAACACTTAAGACATATATTCAAATATTTACAGATAATACTAATAAGATAGCTGAGATTTGCTTTTAAAAAAACCAGCAAGGAGGGGAGGGAGAAGAACCATACAGATAAAACAGAGCTAACCTTCAACATATGTTGGCAAATACTGAAGCTAATTGATGACCTCTAGGGGACTCAAAGTTACTCAATTCTATTCGGAGGTATGTTGAAATATTCCAATTTTTAAAGCCTTCATACAGTCAGATATTATAAATATGAATTTCATAAATGAAATTATTTATGAACACTGCACAGCTCCAGTGACTAACCACATCATGTCATTTTACTTTGTGGGGTTTTTTTTGTTTTTAACTTAAAAAATTTAAGTCCATTTTCTGCTGGATCTTGGAAGATTGGGTGGCTTTTGCTGTGGAGGTTATTTAAACTATAAATGTGAGAAATGAGGAGAAATGAAACTAAAGATAACTGCTACTTAACCACAGAAATAAGAACAGCTCATTTCTACTCCTTTTCTCCCCTCCTGGGGAACAGACAACCTTTATCTTATTAATGAAGCTTCAGGAAAAAAGGAAAAATAGGCTACTGATTTAGATACTGCTACCTGCCTTCAAATAACCTGTTTTAGTGCAATGCAGTCCTCAAACCAAGTCTTCCCAACAATAAGTATTTCTCCTAACCATCTCCAGGCCAAAATTTCATCAGAATCAGTTTCTATAAAACTTAAGTTTTATCAGAAATGTATGCACATTGCCTAGCGCATGGCACTCATATAATTCTATTCAGAAGATGTTTGATACTGATGATGATAATCTGTCATTTGGAATACAGGGACTTCCTGATATTATACTGTCTGTATTGTATGATCTATCTCCTGCTTAGCTGCACTGGCACCTTCTTTATGTCTGCTTTTATCCACTAGGCTTGAGAATAAGAAGCTTCAGAGGAATCAACTTCTCTGATATTTATTAGAATTTTTTTTTTACATCAAAGTGACTCAGCTATATGGCATATAAATTTAATTATTATATGCATGCTAAATACTTCAAAATACTGTTTTGTTTTAGCTTGCTATAAAGTCAGAAAATTGCTTCACGCAAACAAATATATGCTTACATCATTTTCCTTATTAAATCTGAGTATGCGTATTTTATTTAAGAAACATATTTAAGATAAAAAGAAAACTTACCACTTTAGTAAAAAGTATGATGGTCTTTTCTAGTCTATCTCTACATACATTATCTGTACCTATATTTCTACCTGTTAAAAATATGATTCAAATATTAGTATAAGTTTATAATACAACAGAAATTCACAATCAAAACAATGACAAAACTTTTTACAAAAATACTATCAGATACATTCTTCCATGTTTTCTATTATAAATTCATTACTGAACTTTTCCAACTCTAAAAAATTAATCAAGATTTTTAAAAAACAGTACCAAGTTTAACAGTTAACAGACACAGTAATCCCCAGTACCATGTTTCAAAAAATTAATCCTAAACATGTTAAAGTAAGAGTAGTAGCAATTTTATCCATGAATTAACAATAACACTTTCAAAATATAAATTAGCTATAACTAAAATTTACAAGTAAAAACAAAGCATTCAATAAGTAACATGTTCGTTATTTTTCACTGACAGTTTTCTTCAGATAATTTCTCTGGCATAATTAATTCTGCATATTCAGAAAGTGTCCACCAGCCCATCAACTGTTCTCTATAATCATACTCTTCCTATTCATCTCATTTACGTCATTCTCCTCTCTTGGGAGGACCCCTATTCTTCCCTATGCTTCTTCACAGGGTAACCAGAGAAAATGACCATTTTTATAAAAACAAGCCACTTTATATAACTTGTCTTATTCATCTTTGCATGCACAGTACCCAGAACAGTGCCTGGTAAAAGACTCAGCAATGTTTTTACTAAGCTGAAAATGACTGACATAAAATAATCAACAACTCCCTAAAAGTGAGTACACTAAAATATCTTCTCGGCCTAGTAAATCCCCAAATATACACACATGTACAGGATGTACACATATGTATATGTGCATGCAAGCAAATGTGTGCTATTTTGTGTTTCTAAATGTGTGTATCCTGAGCAAAGGTGCTTACAATCACAGGGAAAAGAAAAGGGTAACTAAGAGACTACCAGTATAACACAAATATGAATGCTAAATTCTCTTGTGTGTAGATGAGAGACAGTTCTAAAGATAAGCCAGTGAAAATTAATATACAAGAGATTTATAAAATTAAAGTACCATTTAAAGTAATTTATATCACACCCATATGTAAAATCAACTAAAAAAACAGAATCTATACAAAGTATGTGGCACAGGAGCTACATTTAATGAGTATTAAATACATGACAGTTGTGGATGTATACATGAAAAAAAGCAGTAGCAGTAAAAATATCTATAAAGGAATGGATACAAAACAGATTTTTAAAAAGTTTCAGCAATACTACTCAGAACAAGATGGGTATATGAAGACAAAGCTGAGCTCCCAATTCAACCTCAGAGGATTAGTCATCAAGATCCAAGATTTTAGTCTCACCAGATATACAAGTACAGGGCACAAGCTATGAATAAGGATTCTACAAGTAAAATCTACCGTCAAAGGAGTACTTACTGCATTCCAGAAATTGTTTCAGACGGTCAAATATTCCATGTAAAAAACCCTAGAAAAGAATTTTTTTAATGTCTCAATTTGTTGTTGTAAACATCTCCCTTATGCTTTTCCAAAAATACTACAATGTATCACATCATTTTAAAAAGTTAAATTGAGATAAAAAATACTCTATTAACAAATCTTCCATAAGAAAATATAGTATTTCATCTCTTCAATGTCTTATTTCAGTTACCTAAAACACTTTGCAATAAATAAAACATTATTTATTAAGCATTTTATTTCCCTAAAGAATCTCTTTTCTCTTCACAGCTTCTATAGTCCCCTGACATACTGTTTGTCTATTTGTCTCCTCCCACTAAAATGTATCCTCAAGGGCCAGAACTTCACTGTGTTTATTGCTCTAAGTACTCAATATATGAATAAATGGTACCAATTATTTAAAGAACAAATTCTTAAGCTCAAGTATTAAATTTATTAGCTTTCAGATAAAAGACAAGTATCACCATTTATCATCTGGTAAAAATCTAAACAACCCTTATTTGTTAGTATGTATTTAAATAAATGTTACAAAAAATTTTACAGATATAAAGGGATAGTGAAAAGTAACTTTATTAAAATTTTTAAGAATTTAAACATCACATACTTTCTGGATCAATAAATTTTGGTATAAAACATCATAAAAGATGTCACATGTTTTTTCAACAAATAGGATGGTCCAGGTTTTTGTCACAAAAGAACTATAAGCTGAAGGCCTTTACTAGAATAGAGCATTATTTGCTCTTTGTCCTTAACAATGTGCTGTCCCCTCCTCCATTCTTGAGTTTGAGATAAATCAACTAGGATATCACCATCTGATGACTCAGAAAAAGATTTCACTTAGACAATTTCACCATCATCATTAGGGCCTAGAATGCTGCTCTCTGTCCGAGAGCATCCATCTTCTGATTCATGTAAAAATCATGAAACCTTTTCCTCTTGTCAACTTTCTTCTCTGTCATTTTGGTCAGAAAATGAAGAATTTTGAATTCTCAGTGTGTTAAACAAAAGGTGAAAGTAGAAAAGAAAGACAGTGCTCCCAGTCTTCTTTTATGCCTTCTTAAAGATGATGGGATACAGTGCACAACACATTAAGAAAACTGCAAGATGACCATTAATTTCACTACTGCTTCATCATTTGGCAATTCAATCATTCTTCCACTTTCACTGTATTTCAGTCTTTTTAACCACAGATGAGAATAATTGAAAAGTAATGATAAGTAACAAAAAAGTGATTTCTAGGATGATGAGCAAAATGTTTCACTATGGGAAGAATAAGATCATTGAGATCCCATATATATTTTACATTGATACAGTAGTCCAACAATCCCTGAAAGTATTGACAACATAGAATTTCACTCTATTTCTTTTAAATAAAATTAGTTTATCAATTGGGGGTTCTCCGAAGAAAGTACAAAATTTTGAGTCATCAATTTTAGTAAGCTGATCAAGAGAATCAGGAATTTATAAAATTATAGATAGTCTATAATCGGCAGTCCAAATAAACGAAGTAAAAGTTTATGATTCATATTATATAACACAAAAACTCAAATTACCCATTAAGTAGTCATTTAAAGAGCACTTTAATTAGCTGAACTATTTACCAAAATCATTATCCCTCTTAATCCTCATAAGATCCAAAGAGGTAGATACTATCATTTCATCTTCATATAACAAACAAACAAACAAACAAAAAAGGAATAGTGTCAGAGTAGATAAGTAAATAGCTGGAGGCCATTCTATCAGGAAAAGGCCAAGTCAAGATTCAAATCCAAATCTGCCTCCAGAAACCAAAATCTCACCATTATCATACAGAGCTTCTAAAGTATCTTTTTAAGTTCCATGTTATTTTTAAGATTTTTGTTACTTGAAAAGTCATCATAACTTGTTAAAATTCTATTTTGTTTCGAACAAGTCAATATACTTTAACTGCTATAATACAGCATTTCTAACTAAGCAAAAGCTGACATACAGTTTCAGTAGACAGAAGAAAGACTCTCAAGGGAAAGCCAAAAACTCACAGAACATTGATAGTTTCCACTGAAAACCACTATTTCAATTTATAGGAATGTGATTTAAATCAATTTATTTTTACTAAAAAACAAAAAAACTGATGAACATAATCCATATTTTATTTAAAATAATTTTATGATATTCAGAATCATATTGCAGATAAAGATAATTACTGAACCTTCTGACCTGATTTTACTCTATCCCATATTCATTCATTTTACAAGTAACTATTGAACATTTAATATTGGCAGAGACTATTCCAAGCTCTGGGATGGACAGTGAATGAGACAGTCTCTGCTTTTATGCAATTTAAAGCATTCCAGTGCAGGAAATTCAGGAGAAGCTGTCAAATTGGTTTCTGGAAAGGTTTTTTGGCAGTATAGCAATAAAAAAATATATATATTTAAAATATATCAGCATTAAAATTATGGCTGTTTTTATGCATATTTTGGCAATTTGGTAATACCAATCAATGCTATCAACGTGCTTATGCTTGAATCAACTATTTTCACTTCTAGTAAGTTAGCCTGAAGAGTGCATCAGAAAAGTACACAATGATATATAGATATGTATCTCCAAATGTTCATTCCAACATCACTGACCAACAATTAAAAACTATAAACAACCTATATATCCATCAATGGATAACTGGCAAGGAAATTACAGGAATCCTATATTAATGTTATCCCTTTTTAAAAATTAGCTCACTGACAGTAATCACAAGTATTTACCACAAAATCATTAAAAACATACTACTGGCATGAGAAAAACACCCATGAGAAAAATAACATACTAAGTTTAAGAAAAAGTAAGCAAACAAACAGCATATGGGTCTCATTTACATAAAACTGAGGAAGAGAGAAAAGTATATCTGAAAGACTATGCATAAAATCTCTTAAAGTATACTTACAAATTTTAGCCTTATCTTTGATAGCAAGTTTTCAAACGACTATTTCCTTTCCTTCTGTTTTTTAACTTTTCAAAAACTAAGCATATAACACTTTTATAGAACAAAATAGCCAATCATGCTATAATGATGTATATACCAGCTTTTATTTTATTTATTTATTCATGAGAGACACAGAGAGAGAGAAAGAGACAGAGACAGAGAGAGAGAGATAGAGGCAGAGACACAGGCTGAGGGAGAAGCAAGCTCCATGCAGGGAGCCTGACATGGGACTAGATCCCGGTCTCCAGGATCACACCCTGGGCTGCAGGCAGCGCTAAACTGCTGAGCCACCCAGGCTGCCCTATTACCAGCTTTTAAATTCTTTTAACAGTAGAATCGTTTTTGCAATCAAAATCTTACAGATAGACAAAATATACTGAAGATTTAAAACAAGAGTAACTCTGATCAGCTCTGGTAGGGCAAACTCTTAAGACCCAACTAGATGTACTTTTTTCCACAATTCCTGTTCAACACCCCCAAAGCAATCTACAGAAAGCACCATTTTAGCTGACTTTAACTTACTATGAAAACTAACATAGATCTGAGTAAATATATAACACAATCTCATTTTGTTTCAGGATTAGATATATACAGCTATATATTCTACACAGAAAAAGTAAATGGTGCCATACAATGAATATACATCACAAATGTTGGGCTTATCAACAGAGTTTTCCCTTCTTGTATATATATTTTCAAATGACTTACAAAGAGCACACATAAATGTTATGATTGAAGAAAAAATTTCATTTTAAATATAAAAAACAGACAAAGGGAAATATCAAGGGTATAATTAACTATCCACAATGGACCTAGAAATGTTTTAAAAGCATTCAAATTCAGGAAGCTCACCCAAATTCAAATTATAAATAAAGCAATGTACCATGGCACTTGAGAACTGTCCTAGGCTTATTTCCTACCCTTCACAAAGGAGCTGCTTTGATATACTAAAAAAAGGCCATAAGTCTAAAAGTATAACATACACAAAATAGTAAAAGCTCACTCAATACAAACTTGTAAAAGAATGCCAAGCAAAAAGAAGAAGCTTTAAAACATTCAGGAAAATACCAAGCAAGTTCGCAAAGCCATAAAGACTCAGTAACTTCTTTCACTTACCATCACCTCCATATTCTTATGAGGTTCCACAAATCCATTAACAGTTAATTTACGCAGCACTGAAAAGTAAAATTGAGCTTTATTGCATCTAATTGCCTCATATACTTTATCCTATTAAAATCACAATCATAACAAAGACTCAGAATCACAAAAGCTTCATCAACTGGGGGTTACTCTAACTTCATCCTTTCATAGAATAGTAAAGAAAGGTAATCCCTGGTCATTGGTTTGTTTCCCGTGGGAAAGATGGAATGATAGCCAAGTTCTTGGGACTCAAACACTGTGTTCCTCTCAGATATCTTAACTACTTATGTTTCTAAAACCATTTTGCAAAATTTAAATTCTATAATTGTTAGTACTTCTCATCTGCAATAATCCCTAGTTTGAAACTGAGAAAATTACTACCTCTATTCCATAACCTTGAAATATGTCTCAACAGTGACCAAAAAGCTTCATTTAGTTTTAGGCTACATTAATGAAAATACAGTATCTCCTAAAAAGGATATAAAAACTAAACTATTTCTAAATCTGAAATAGATCATAGTGCTCAAGTATAAACATCACATTTAACGTATAACCGCTATATTATACACAAGAGAGACCAAGCAGGATAAACAACTGGAAGTCAGACCTAGATTTAAATCCTAGCTCTAACATCTACAACTGTATTATTTTGAACAACTTTTCTAGATCTCACATTCCTCATCTATAAACTATGGTTAATAAATTCATTTGTTCACACAAAAGTACTTGCTCTACATCACCAAGAGTGTCCTTTCTTTTGCCCTTCATCACTTGGTTAACTTCCACTTATCCTACAATAAATCTGGTTCAAACATCACTTTCTCAGTGAAGTCTTTTCTGACCACATGTCAGTTACCATAATATTGTAAGATCACACTGTCACATGTCATTTCAGATGTATTTGTGTGATCATTTTATTATGTCTGTCAACCCAATGTCAAATACCACCATGAATTTATTTAAATGGTGAATACATACACACACACAAACACACACATTTAAAAGATACTAAATGCACAAAGGTTTAAGCTCAGATTACATATAGCAAAAACTGCAGTCTTAAGTATTGCTCAAATCATAGAAATTTAACAGCTGGGCAGAACAAATATTTTAAAGGGAAATGCTATAGGATTTTTCCAAGTCAAGATATCTTAGAAATGCTACGACCCTGAGACAGGGAAGTATTGAAAGGCTAAAAGCAGGCTAATGTACAGTAGAGCTGCATCCTTTCTGTCAGGAGTTACTCTCTGAAATCGGTAAGATAAGAAAAACCCAATCAAAAGCACTCAGGAATATTCCTTGATCGTTAAATACAGAACTTACGTAAGTTTTGTATCATAACCTTACACCACTTTCTCTAATTCTTTCTGGATGAATGTTTCCCTCTAAATCCTTTTAATTTCTTCCTCAAGGATGTTGACAAAACCATCTCCACTCACCTATATAACCAATCAACCACGCCATAACAGAGAACCACCTATATAACCAACCAGCAATGAATTTTATTTGTCAACAGTTCCTTGAAATTATTCATGCTTTTCCTTGAAATTATTCACACTTGTTTACAAGGTTCACCAAAATGTGTTGACCTTTTGAAGTCTGCGCATCCACTGTCTGATGAATGTAAGTGATGCTTGAGAGTATGCAAAGTGTACATCAGCATCCTAAGGTACTAAGGGGAGTATGACAAAAGGGCTTATTTAAGCCAAAGGATGCAAAATGAGCCACAGTAAGAGAACTAAAAGCTGCTTGAGATCAAACTAATAAACACAAACTAAAAAGAGCCTAAGCACAAGAAGAAAGGAGAGACTGGAAGACAAAGAGCATTTTATAACAGAAAGGAACCTGAGATTATGTTCATCAAGATAAAAAGCTCAGGAAAGATAAAACAGAGATTTGGGCTAAGGAAATACATACAAGCAAAGCGTATGAAACCAGAGGCCAAGATGGCACACCATCCAGCACCTTCTAAAATCCAAGTGAGGTTAAGGTACAAACAAGAAGGACAGAAACTGAGTTCTTATGGAAAACTGGGAGACAGAGCTCACTAACACTTGAGGACCGAAGTTTAGGGAAGTTAGCACAGCAATAAGAGTAGGAGCCTAGAAAGGGAAGTGTAAAGTAGAAGCAAAAAAAAAAAAAAAAAAGTAGAAGTATTTGAAAGAACGTATTCAGAGCCCTGGGACCCCAGCAATGTGACTATAACAAATCTATCCCACACTTTTACAAATTAGAGGAAAAGCTATTCTCACAAAAGAAAAAACCACAAATAAGGCCTCATCTCTGAGGGAGAAACTAACCACTTATTCTCCAAGGGCAAGGAGGAGCAGATAATCCAACAGTGGAACTATTTGTTGACTCTTCCAAGGTATGTCATTTGCAAAATGAACAAATCAAGTTTAATAGTACCTTTCAATGACAGCAGAGTTCGTTCTAGTGAACTTAGAACTGCAGCTTCATTGCCAGAAGAAACTTGTTGAAGGAATGTGTCTGTATGGTGATTCCACAGAGAGCAGGCAAAATTATAAATTCCAGAAGCTAACTGCAAAGAAATATCAACAAATTTGTTCACAATAAAAAAAAAAAAAACAGATTTCAGTTATCAGATCTACATAGTAATACATTTCATTTTTTATGTCACCTTTTAATTTCAGTTTTAGTCTCCTTTTCAAGGGGATGTGAAATAATTAAGTCATTTATCACATTTCAAACTTTTTAAGGCAAAACGAACAGTATTAGGGACCATTTGTTGGCTGCTGCAGTGTACACACATATTCACACCTAAAATATTAGTTGTGCTTGAAACAGTACTTAGTCTAATGCCTGCACTGCAGTCTGACATTTCTATTTATTCCTTTTTTCTTCCACTGATATGTTGCAACACTCAGTTTTTAAGATAAAGACAGACTGTCACTGAGTGTAACACACATAAAACAATATACTAAGAAATACAAAAGAACGAAATTTCTGTGTCCTGCCAGTTCTCAGTTCTATCCACGATGGTTTCAGGGCATTTTAAAGCGGGAACGTACAGACCATGATGCTTGTCAGGCTGCTTTCCTAATATGTACTGCTACCTACAAACCTGACTTTCATAATGGGATGCAGTAGGCCTCTGCCACCCAGGTTAACGCAGAGCCATTTTGTTTTGTTTTGTTTCAGAGAAGGTCTAAGAGCAATGCAGCTGAGTCTACAGGGCCATTTAATTTAAATAAAAACGAGATGAAAGTACATATATAAATGACTAGTTATCATTAACATACTTCAGAATGGTTTTTCTTATTCCACATAAAAGTATATCATTTCCACTAAACACTAGACTTATAGCAAGATTAGAAACCAGGCAGAAATGCAATTCTGTAAATATAAGAAAACTTCCATGAAAAAATATTTCTATTATTTTAATTCAAAAAAAATTTTTTTTAAAGATTTTATTTATTTATTCATGAGAGACAGAGAGAGAGAGAGAGAGAGAGAGAGAGAGAGAGAGAGGCAGAGACACAGGCAGAGGGAGAAGCAGGCTCCATGCAGGGAGCCCGATGTGGGACTCGATCCTGGGACTCCAGGATCACGCCCTGGGCCAAAGGCAGATGCTCAACCGCTGAGCCATCCAGGGACCCCTAATTCAAAAATTTTTAATGGCCTGTGCTTACAGGTGTAGGGTAAGAGCTTGGCCAAATCCCCCTGGTGACTTTGCACATATCTACATAGGCCACAAAGACAAAGGCTTGAAACTCAATTAATAGGACTACCAACAGAACATATTACAATCCTCCTGGAAAACAAGAAATGGAAAGTTTGTAAGGAACTGCTACCAGGCCATGTTCCTGCTCACCTCCTCACCTTCCAGGTTCTGATGAGATAAAAGGTTTTCTGACCCATCCCCCTCAAAAGAGAGCTGCAGAAAATAAAACCACTTAGTTATGGTCTAGAACCAGCTCCTTAGCAATGGGGCATCCCACAATTTGCACCTGAGTCATTCAATCCATATTGCTTTGGTCAACCTTTTAGGTAAGTGGAACAAAAACCACAGAAAATTGGTACTAATCTCATTTCTCTGTCTAAAATAAGTAATAAATTGTCAGAATCTAAAAGGGCCTTTGTCTTTACCAAATGATCAGTAAAAGCTGGAGTAGGCCCTTGCTTGAAACAAGTACAGTGACTCCTTATTAAGTAGCTTCAGCATATTCTCAAGTACACATGGAATACTTCAGAGAATGAAATCAAGTTATTTAATCTTAATGTTTCATGACAGCCAAAATATAGGAGTGATAATTGTTTCAACACTGTTTTACAGCAAGCAGCAGTATCACAAACAGTTAAGGATCTAATACATCAACAGGCTATAATCTAATCTAATCCAATTTTCTAATCTAATCAGAAGAAAAAAACACTTCAAAAAACTTGTAAACTTTACTTATAACTATAGTGAACTTCAGTATTTTTCTTAGTAAGTCCTTTCTTAGAAAATGAGGTTAAATATATGTCTAGAATTGGAAAATCCACAATTTCAATTTTTATTACACTTACTGTGTAATTTTAAATTAGAGCATCCTACACTTTTCCAAACATATAAATCATCAAAATATGTCTGCCAGAAAAGTGAAAGAAAAGAAAGAGGTTTAGAGGCAAAGAAGGAGTAGTAATGATATATAAGACCTAAAAGTAAAGTTTTAAACTAAAGTATAATTTCTTATTGCAGCAAATATTTCAACAAAATAAACAAGTCTTTAGCCCTGACCATAATTTTTAGACCCGCTTTATGCGTATGTAGTAAATAAAATTTAAGGAGTGCCATACCCCAATTTCAAATAAGAACAGAAGATTATTACACTCTAAAGCAGTCTCTTGCTCACAAATTACTTTCTAGCCCTCCTCTCCATCTCCTCCTTAAAACTACTTGTTTCGCATTAACTTCTACACACAGATTTCATTCAAAATGTTCAGACGGATGTCTATATAAAAATTTGTTTTCTAACAGTGGATCTGAAGTCCCTTGAACTCTTGTAAAAGATATTTTCAGGAAACAAGTATTTATGCAGATACTATTAACTACATGATAAAATTAACAAAGGTTACAACAGAATAAGAGTAGACATTTACTGAACCTACTCTGCACTAGGCAATGCTCTCAGCCTTTTACCTTTATCACCTTATTTAATCATCACAATCTAAAAAGTAGATATCCCCATTTTACAATGAAGAAGTCGAGGTAAAGAAAGGTTAAGTAACTTGCCCAAGAGTAAAGAGCATAATTAGTAAGAGGAAGAGACCAGACTGAAATCAAGGAAAGTGCTCAGAGCTTAGATTTTTAACTTCTCTGTTCTAATGCCTCTTAATATACAGTACATAGCATTTAACTACATAGTAATATAATAAAAGAAATAAACATTAGTTGTACAAATCCTATTTAAACTTTTTAGTACAATACCAAGTAGATACTATCCCATACATTCAGAATCAATTATAGTAAATCCTGTTCTCCAAAAGTTATGTAACAATTCAATAATGTCAGAATTTTCTTTTCATAAAAACAAAAAGGAAAACTGCCCCACACTACCTGAGATCAAAACTGCTGCTAATATGGATGCAATAGATTGTTTGAATCAGAATCTCACCTAACAAATTCTTCCGGAAGCCTTACCCTCCTTGGTATAACACTCAACAGAATAACATGTACTTCTGTTCTATTATTTACATGAATACCTATGCAAGACAGCTAATATAAACTGAACATTGTTCATACATAAATATATAATCTTTGTATATATAATTTGGAGCAAGTCCCATTCATTAATCCTAAGAGTCATAGGGCCTTTTATCTAATTCTCAATGTCCTCCTCTAACACTACATGCCAGACTCAATAAAGAAAACAACAGCAACCCATTCCCTAGTTTCTCAATTAAAAAGCAAGATTAAGCCTGAGAAAATAAGCTGACAAAATGAAATCTGACACCAGCTGAAAAAAAACAAAACAAAACATGTAAGAGATAATCTACCATCCTAAACCAACAGCATAATATAACTGAACTTAAGAGGTTCATGGCATGGGGTGCATCAAATAGAACACAATTCAAGAAGTGATGAAAGGAAAGAACCTCTTATTTGTTACAAATAAGGAAACAGCTCTCAAAGCAATATCAGGCAGTGAGGCTAGTACTGGAAACTTTTATTCAATTGATCAGGGGGCAGGAGCAAGGAGCTCACCAAGGCACTTAGGTTCAACTGCTCTTGCCTAGCATGTCAATATGCTGTTGCTGGTGCATACGTCCTATGTTCAAAAACTGGAAGAGAACTCTGCCCACTGGAGGAGACCTTAGAGTTATAATGAACTAAAGGTAACTTTAGCGCAACTTTGGAGGCTTCTGCCCAGGTCCTCACTTCTAATCCTGCTCAAACTGGCTCAAGTAAGGGCTACCAGGCAAGAAGCACCTAGCAAGGGGCTCTCAAGTGAAACACCTAGAACTGTTGGTTCTGCAAGTTAAAACACATTCCTTTCTTTTGTCTCCCTCCCCAGCTTTCGGCCCTCTTATTTGGGCCCTCTTATATGAGTAACTTCCTGTTGCATTCTAGCTAACAAAAACATTTCAGATTAATTTTCAACATATTTTACAATAACATGAGCATAACATTAGCAAAATGGCAAAACTACTTTAAGTGTTGTAATTTTTTCATGCACTACTTCTGTTCCTGGAGAATCTCTTTATATAGAATTCTATCACCTGAATATGCACATTGTAAATTATGGTATACGTACCAAACATAAAATCCTCCCTACTCACTCCCAATACAAAAAAAAAAAAAAACCCAAAATATACCACAGAACATCTGTGTACACTGTACCATAGGTTCTTACTGTCACAAAAGTAAACAAAAGGAAGTTTTTCATTATGGTGAAATCAGTCATTACAGTAAAATTCCATTTTGCTCCATAAAATTGTCTTCTTTTCCTTTTACAGCTTTACTCTAATACATGTGTAAGAAAATTGTGTAATTCAGATAATCAAAGGTTCTATCCTTTCTACTTTAAGCAACTTTCAGTAAATTTTGAAATTTTCAGCCCCATTTCTTAAACATAATGTCATAATATTTACAGATTTAAGGAAAAGTTAGATCTTTATTAATTCTTCTTGCTTTCTAGCCCCTGAAAATTAACAATTATTAGCAACTAATTACTTTGATTAGTCATATAAATATGAAAAGCACTTAAGTAGCTTGGCATACAGCAGGTATTGCTCAATGAAGGCATAGAGCATTTAAGACAAAAATCAAAAAAGAACCAGTTGTACTGAGAAAGAAAATTTTTTTTAATTTATTTTTATTTATTTTTCTTTTTTGAGGAAGAAAATTTTAATTGACATTCTCCTTTGTCTCCTATTCCATTCGGAGCTAAACACCTAGTTAAGGACATTAGGGGTCTATTAAAAATCTCATTCAAGATTCTTTTTAGCTGGCCTACAAAAAAAGGGCCTCTACACAAACTGGGATGGTTGGAATGAAGAAGCAGCAATGGCACAACCCTTTCAGCCCAAGAGTAAAAGGGAAAAGACAGATAATGAAGGAGGAAATCACAAAATTTGTTTAGAAGCACTGTCAACTAGCCTATATAAACAAGTCCTGCCCTGTTTTACATGTCCCAGAAAATACCAACAGCTGTGTGCTCATAGATGGCTCAGATGGAAAAGGAGAAATAATGCAGCAAGTAGGCAAAAGAAAAACTTTTCTTCCACATTTTCTTTTTAAAAATGTGGAGGGAGAAGGGAGACAATTCAGTGAAACAATATAAAAATAAGCTATTTAATGAAACATTTTAGGTACCGGTTCACAAAACCACAAATACTTGCACTTTCTTTTTCTAAACCAGAAGAAACAGTGCCACCCACTGACTGCTGAGTGATTTTTAACCGATAAGTACAAAGACTTCATTCCTTGAATGTCGAAAGGGAACCATTACAGGAATTATTTCTTTTAGCATTTAAAATGTTCCTACACTTTTTTAGCCTCCAGAACACAGTTCTCACAATTTTGTCCTAAGAAACATTACCAATGAGAAACTTTCAAATCAAAGTCTTGTAATTCATCACTAATAGTGAAGCACAAAATTTTACCCATAATCTATAGTGTCAAATCTGCTTAACCTCAATCTCCTCAATAGTCATGAGATGTAAAACATACAAAATCCTATAAAATAAATGAGTCAAATCTTTCAGCAAGTAGCAAGGGGGAAAAAAAGGAAATGAATACTATTCTAAAGTAAAAGATATTTAAAAACTTGACCAAATGTACCCATCTTATTCATTTTTCTGGCTCAAACCACTTGTTAAAGTCTGAACAATGTAGAAAATTTGCTCAAAGTATTGGATGGTACTAAATCACTATTTTTACTTTTCTTAGGTTTGATAAAAGTTAAATGATTATAAACATAATAAGTATCTTTTTACAGATGAATATTCAAGTATTTAGTGATAAATCACCATTAAATCTTTAAATGCTTTAAAACAATTTAGGAAAAAAGGTGAAAAAACAAAAATAGCAAAACATTAACTGCTAAATTTAAGTGATAGGTATGTGGTACTTTATATTTTTCCTTGGCTTTCTGTTATGTTTCAAAAAAGTTTTTAAGTGACAAAAAAAATTTTAAGACAAAATTTAAAAACACATGTATGTTCTTAATGACAAAAACAGTATTTCTTTTGAGAGTTATCAGTTTTCTCTTTAATACAAGGCTTAAATATGAATTTGCTTCCATTTAACCATATATATATATATATATACATATATACATATTTGATATACATATATATATCAAATCACCAAAACATTTCAGACAGAAGCTCTGGTGGGTACAAGATTTATCTCAAAAACAATTTCTAATCAAACTGCCAAAGTCTCTCAACCTGGTATTTATTTACTTTCACTGAAGGACGTTCCGAAAGACTGGTAACAATCTATTATCCACATGTCTTTAAGTAAGCCCTCGTTTTCATTTCATTCTCAAACCTAACACTGGTACAGCTCCGGCCTGGGAAGGTCACTGTGGCCCTCCTTGCAGGTCCTTCAGGCCGTCTAACCCTAGCACAGCCACAGACCTGTGTTCTGCCACTGGGGCCTAAATCTTGTTCTCATGTATCCAAAGAATCACAGTTCATAAAGAAACAGGGAAAGATGAAACTACCTCCTCCCCACTTGGGATCTTAGCTGTGCTCACAGCTAGGTCTCAGCCATCCAATACAGTGACTGCCAGAACAGGAACCCAGTATGTGTCAGATGGACAGAACAAAGAACATTCTCCTTCAAGAACAACTTGCAGAGATTCTAGCAATACATTTTTTTGAGTTTTTATTCTTTTTTCTAAGCCCATTTTTGTAGGACCCAGGTAAGGGTTTGTATACTACAGAAAGGAGAAGCACCATCCTATACAAAAAATCTCCCCTTATGTTCAGTGCATGGCTTTCTTCTTTTTTTTTTCTGGCTCAAGCTAGTCCTGTTGAGTCTTTCTCCTCCCTTAGAAGTTCCCACCAAAAGGTTCTTCTTTCCCTCCTATTAACATAAGCCTAGACACACACATACACACTCAAATCCCCACACAGGGTCAGAGCAGAAATGACCCTTTATAAAATCTGAAGCCATCCTTACATAATGTACTTTAATTTTTTATTTTTTAAAGATTTTTATTCATGAGAGACACACACAGAGAGAGAGAGAAAGAAAAAGAAAGAGAAAAAAGAAAGAGAAAGAGAAAGAGAAAGAGAAAGAGAAAGAGAAAGAGAAAGAGAAAGAGAAAAAGAAAGAGGGAGGGAGAGGTAGAGACACAGGCAGAGGGAGAAGCAGGCTCCACGCAGGGAGCCCGACATGGGTCTCCAGGATCCACAGGTCTCCAGGATCATGCCCCAGGCCGAAGGCGGCGCTAAACCACTAAGCCACTGGAGCTGCCCACATCATGTGCTTTTAAAAGCCAATATAAAATTCGGCAGAGCAAGAGACAAGATCTAGATTCAACATGGCATTTGGTTAGGCAATAAGAATCACCCAAACAAAACCAAAAACAAGCTATTTCACTTATCAAATGATTTACTTCGAAACACATTTATGGGGCACCTGGGTGGCTCAGTTGATTAAGCATCTACCTTTGACTCGAGTCATGATCTCAGGGTCCTGGAATCGAGCCTCGCGTCGGGCTCCCCACCTTGCTGAGAGTGCTTGTCTCTCTTCCTCTCCTCTTCTGCCACTGTCCCTCTCGTGCTCTCATTCTCATTCACTCTCTCTTCCTCAAATAAATAAAATATTTTTTTAAATTTATGTTGTAAGTAAATTTCACTACAATATAATATCCTGAAGGCTAGAGCTATACCATGGAAGTAGCATCTTGGTATTATCACATTTAACATTCATAATTTCAACTACTGGGAAGTTTCCCCTAGGGATTACACCATGAAGTTAGAGATTTCTAAAAAGTAAGTATCAAAGTCTGCTACGAGGCTGAGCAATCTTACACGAACCATCTCAAAGTAGCTATGTGGTTCCATTTTGTTAGCTTATTTAGAAAACATACTAACTCATCAAGAAGACTATTCTGAAGTATGACTGGGCTTTGAACAACATGAGGGTTAGGGGCAACTCCCACTTCCACATGCATTCAAAAATTTGTGAATAACTTCTGACTCCCCCAAAACCTAACTACAAATAGCCTACTGTTGACTGGAAGCATTCCTGGTACCATAAGCAGTGGATTAACCCATGTATTTTGTCTGTCATTTGTATTATACACTGTATTCTTACAATAAATTGAGTTAGAAAAGAGAGAATGTTACTACAAAAATAAGAAAAATACATTTACAGAACTGTACTGTAAAAAACTCTGTAAGTGGACCTGCTCAGTGCAAACCTGTGCTCTGAGGGTCAACTATACTGTAATGTGGTTTTCACATGGCCTCAGTTTTCTCTTACCTTCATCATGCAAACAACATACACGCTGTTTAGTGGGAATTTATTCATCATCAACCCTTCAGTTTTTAAAATTTCTAAGTTTTATTCTTGGCCACATAAACAACCTAACACGTATTTTCTTCTCTGGCAGATTTTAATAGCTTACTAAATGATGTCTGAGGGTTTGTATCTTAGGACTTTCCCCATGAATGCCTTCCATCTCCCTCAGTATTGCATATATTTCTTGTATGTGATAAGCAATCAATTATCTGTTGAATGACTCTGAAGCAGAATGTAAGATTTATTCCTAACTTAGAGCCTAAAAAGAGGTCTAACAAATCATAGAAAATGTCCTTTTCAGAGATTCATACTGAAGTAATTTTGAATGAAAGAAGTAGTCATGATTTGCTCCAGCAAAGAGGAAAAGCAAACAGAGCCACACCTCAGGAAAAAATAAATGTGGATTAAAGGTATATGGAGGTTAGACTGTCCTCTTAGCAAGATTACATTTGAAATTTACTGAACTGTTTATATATCAAAATTACACAGCAAAAATTGACAGGTGTTATGTCAAAAAAATTTTTTTAAAGGGACAAAACTAAATACAAAAAGGTCTTGGCTTTTAGACAAAAACAATATTAAAAATGCTAATATATCTATCTAAATTATGCTGTAACTCCATCTCAAAACTTTCATGGTGCTTACAGAGTTTAACCTAAAGTAATAAAGATTATAAATTCATATAATTACACAACTTTAGAACTGAAAGGATTTTAAAGAATCATAAAATTTAAGTGTCTTGCTCAAAATCCCAAAGCTGCTCTGCTCATAGAGAACAATGGAAAACATTTCTTCTCTGTTAATCTAAATTTCTAAAAAACAAGTGAAATAAGTGAAATATATTGCTTTCAAATGATCTTTTCATGTATTTTTAGGTTTGGATTGCTTCACTTACCACATATACTTTTATGGATTACACATCATGTCTGCAAAATATTAACTGGTTAATACATTTATAATTACATTAGAACTGTGATTTGTACCTTAAATTTCCTTGCTTTCATAGACTTTAGATCTTGATTTCAACAGTTAATATCAGTATTTTTATATTCAGGTTTCTATGAAAGCATACTGTTTTATAGAAAACAAATTATTTTTTGTGTCAAACCAAGCTCAATTTCGTGACTGCAAAGAATTTTCAAATCAATTATTGACTGTAATATGTCCCTCTCAAAAGAACATAATTTATTTAATGTGAAAGAAAAATAAGATACAGTAACTATTGGGACAAACTGAGCAGCAGTTTACATTTTTAAGTGCACACTGCACTACTCTTCTAGAGGAACTAGCTCAACTAAGAGCTTACATTTTTTAGGTGGGAAACTAATTTAGTACATGAAGACCCTCTTAGCAGCATCATAGTAAAAATATTTTTAAAAGAACTTTCTCATACTTCAGATAACCAAAATGAGAGACAGGCTACTTTATTAACTAGCAAAACCGCTTTTTATAATATCTTCCTACATATACCAACTTCAATTAAACTAAACATCTTATACCCCAAACCCATCAGACATGTCTCCTCTTGGGTTCCCCTCTATACTATGCTCCATGTTTCCAGGTTCAGCTGCTCCAGTCAATACTGAAAGATACTAAGCTAATTTTTTTCCAGATGTCTTAAGTTTTACATATCCTCCCAAAACTCCTGCTCTTGAAAGTTTTACACTATGCTACTTCGAAATCTAGAAGGTACTAAGAAAAGTCTCCTATTTATTCATTTAACAAGCAGTTCTTGAGCACCACCTACTTCTATGCATTCTTCTGGGCTTAACAACAAGACTATAACAATAAAGGCTACAAATCCTCTCTCATGAAGCTCATGGTATAGTGGGTCTCAGAAAGATAAGTCAACAATTTTAAAGTCAGCGCTATGGAATAAGTACTGTGCTGGAAGTATACACAAGATGCTAGGAAGACCTATATTTTACAGTGTATAGAGAGGAAACAGCCTCAAACTACAAGAAAACTGACCAAGAAAGTAGAAGGAGTCAGAAAGCTAACAACACAAAGAAGTTATCTAGAATACAGCCTCTTATTAGATACAATTTGTAGAGCCTTCTTAGGCTAAATATAAATTATCCCTAAAAACTGTAAAGCAACATATTAGAATACAACCTGAGAAAACTGAACTATAAATTCAAACTTCTAAAGAAGGTACTCTTTCATAAAATCATTGCAACCCTCAACCTTCTAGACATTTGACTTGGGAAAACAGCCAATGTAAAAGTAAGTGGAAGAGTGTAAGATTGAGATAAATGTGTGCAAAATCAGCAAGAAATTCACAGCAAGACCGGAGAGAATAAACAGTCCATTTCTTAAATCTTCGTTGGGTATCAAGCAAAAGCAATAAGGACTTAAAAAGCAACCTTCAACAAAAAAGAATTTCTCTTATACTCAACATCCTTGGATAAACCTAATATTGGCTATTTTTAAAGACTTTTTTTAAAGATTTTATTTATTTATTCATGAGAGACTGAGAGAGAGAGAGTGCGCATAAGCATGAGTTGGGGGGCAGAGTGTAAGGAGAACAGTGGAGGGAGAGGAGGAGCAGAGGGAGAAGCAGACTCCTTATTGAACAGGGAGCTCAACTGGGGGGCTTGATCCCAGGACACCCAGGACCACGACCTGAGCCAAAGGCAAACACTTACCAACCGAGCCCCCAGGTACCTCTAACATTGGCTACTTAAACTGACTAAGTTAAAAGTAGATAACCTAATGTGATCATGGCATATCTCTGGTATATGTGATAATTATCTGGAAGTCTGTTAGAAAAGCAAATTCCCAAATTATATCCTCAAAGCAAGGATTACAAAGGCAAATACTATTAAAAATACTATGAGACTAGTTATATGGTGCAGTCCAAAACATTAGGTTGAACAATATGAAAACCACAACTTTAATAAGGTAAAAATAATCAAATACAAAAATGTCAAAGCAAGCAAGTGAACAAGGTGAAGTCTTTTCAGCAAATGATGCTAAGACACCCAATAAAGGGCTCTCACCAGTTATGTCAGACTCCTTCCCACATCTGCCCTACATACATCAATTATCCAGGAACGTCAATTTTAACGTTCTATACTTCAACTCTATCTCTCACAAATGTCTACTTTATCACAGCTTCTTTTTTCCATCTGAACTTCAAAATCCTCAAAACAGTCTCTGCCTTCAGACCATTTTCTACCAACCAATCCCTGCTTACTGGCAACTAAGCAATATTACTTGTCATATCAGTAGCCAATTTAAAATCTTTTTACAGACATTTTTATACCAGTAGCAGTTTTCATAATCAAATTTATGTTAAATCACTTACATCATAAAACAATTTTCTATCAGCAGCCAGACGTTTGGAAGCCAGAGTCTTGGTAACATGATAGAAGGTAAGTAATGCTCTGTGCTGTCGAAGATCATCTTGGACTTTCACAGATTCTATAAGAGTGGGAATCAGTTCAGGCCACTGTCTAGGACAGTCCAGTCGAGCAACTTTTGCAATCAGCACTGCAATCTGAGTTGCAATCTAAAGAGAAAAAAATTAATCATCAGAAATACACATATGTAAGCAAATCAACAGATAAGAAATGAATTCACAGTTGAAAATTATCTTTTGGTTAGTTAAGACATCCGACAAAATGTGAGTAAAATTACTTAAGACGGTGGTTCACAAAGTATGGTCTAGAGAGGAGCAGGTTAAGACCTTTTTAGAGGTCTGCGAGGTCCTCCCTTTCCCTCATTCATCAGTATGAAGCTAGATTTTCTTAATATAACTTTTCCCCAAATAATACATTCTAACGGAGTAAATGAAGAAGCAGATATGAAAATCTAGATGTCTTCTTTTAAATACTCAGACACTATGGAGATATGCAAAAAAGCACAATAAGGATACTCTTCTCCTTAAATATTTGTTGAACTATGGTTCATTTTCTAAAATTCTATTATGTTAACAATTAGTGGTTTTATTATTTTTAGTTAATATAGTTTTAAAATTTTATTTATTTATTCATAACAGACGCAGAGAGAGGCAGAGAGGCAGGCAGAGACAGAGGCAGAGGGAGAAGCAGGTTCCTCACAGGAAACCTGATGCAGGACTTGATCCCCGAACTCCTGGATCATGCCCTGAAGACAAAGGCAGATGCTCAACTGCTGAGCTACTGAGGCGTCCCTTTAGTTAATATTTTTAAATTTCTGTCTTAACTACTAACACAGTAAATAACAACAGATATAACACTTTTGAAATATTCAAGTTAAAATAAGTGTAGTAAACAATATCGTATAAAAATTTAAGAAATTTTTGTAACCATAAGCAAAACTTCTAAAAAAATATCTCACTCTAAAGGAAAGAAAAAAAAATTGAATTGTGTAATCTATTAACTAACCAACTCAGGGTATACAGTGAGAACTGAAAATATGATGGATGAAGGAAACAGACAAGATATCCTGTAGTTTAAAAAAAAAGGAGGGCAGCCCCGGTGGCTCAGTGGTTTGGCGCCTGCCTTCAGCCCAGGGCGTGATCCTGGAGTCCCAGGATCGAGTCCCATGTCGGGCTCCCTGCATGGAGCCTGCTTCTCTCTCTGCCTGTGTCTGCCTCTCTCTTTCTCTCTCTGTCATGAATAAATAAATAAAATCTTTAAAAAAAAAAAAAAAAAAGAAAAGGAGAGGAGAGGAGAGGAGGAAATAACATAAATCATTAAAATTAATTTCTAAAACTACAAACACAGAGATACTTGCTTTCAATAGCGTGTATCTTAAAATGACTTCTGAATTTTAAAACACTACCCAAATATCACCAAATTTCTTAACAGTTAGAACTGAATCTGAAAATTTTAAACCCATAAACATCACAAATGGACATCATAAAATTTCATCTTTAGTGACAAAAAACAAACGTTGTTTGGGAAAGAAGTAAAAATTAAGGCAAAAGAAACAATATTTAGCATTTGTTTTCTCACTAACCTGGTTTACTGGTTCATTGAAGTTGGTGATTAGCCCTGCACGCAATGTAGACTTCTCCTCCTCTGAGAGAGCACTGCAAAAAGATTTATTTATTATACAAGAGAATGCTACCTAACTATAAATACTGGTAAACACTATTTGAATTTTAACAATCAAAAGCCTTTCAAACAAAGGATCCTGATTAGTTTGGGAAAATAAATAGAATTATTTCCTTCTTTTTTTTTTTTAAGATTTTATTCATTTATTCATGGGAGACACAGAGAGAGAGGCAGAGACACAGGCAGAGCGAGAAGCAGGTTCCCCGTGAGGAGCCCGATATGGGACTCAATCCCAGAACCCCGGATCACAACCTGACCAACCACTGAGCCACCAGGTGTCCCTAAATAGAATTATTTCCAATACTTATAATATTGGCACATCAAGTAATTCATAAGCATAAAATTTCCTTCATGATTCAATAAATATGAACCATAAAATAGTAAATAGGAAATAAGACAAACCTAGAGTAAGAAATGTAGTATTTTGATGTTTGCTTTTATTGATGTAAAAATAGTCACCCAAAAAGAAAAAATTAATAGCTGATATAAGAAATGCATATGAGTAAATATTAAGTCCTACACTGACTTCTTTTATAAAATCTGAGTGGTTATTCTATGGGGTAAGAACGATCAGGAATCAGAAGATATCTGGGATGAAAGACTTATTAGAAATCAACTAGTTTAAAACCTAGGGCCTTCAGAACAAGCAAATCCCTGATAATCGTCTTCATTTTAGACTTCTAGCCTCCTGAACTGTGAGAGAATACAATTCTATTGCTTTAAGTCACCTAGTATCTGGTAATTAATGATGGCACAATCTAAGAAACTAACGCAGCATCTAAAAACAATGTAGGCAGCCAGGACTTAAAAAACGGGCATCTTAGAAAGAAGGGAAAGAGCTATGCTCAACCAGTACATTTCTCCCTGAGGTATTTGCCTACAAAAAAATCAAGGTGAGAGCAGCAGCTACAAGACATAATAAGCAAGGAAGAGATTTCATCAGGTCTCAGGGCTGGAAAAACAAAAACTGAAGTTCAGGGCCAACCAAAAGGCAATACTTTGATAAACACCCAAAGTTTGCTGCTGAAACCTTAAGATAGCTAAAAATTTGGATTAAGAGCAAACCAGAAAGAGACCACCTTCAACTAAATCAAGGATGAAGTCATATCCTATATGCCTGCCTGGAAAAAAAATTAAATTCTCTTTGGAGAAAAAAATCAAAATTCCAAGTCTCTCCAATTTTCTTTTTTTTTTTTTTTAAGATTTTATTCATTTATTCATGAGAGACACAGAGAGAGGGGCAGAGACACAGGCAGAGGGAGGAGCAGGCTCCATGCAGGGAGCCCTAGTGGGACCCAATCCTGGGACTCCAGTATCACACCCTGAGCCGAAAGCAGATGCTCAACCACTGAGCCACCCAGGCATCCTTCTCCAATTTTCCTTAAACAATGTTTAGCATTCAGTCAAAACCTATCAGGCACAATACAAACCAAGTAAAAATTATTAAAATCAAAACACAAATAGAAAAAGAAATATAAACATTGTAATTAACAAAATCACTCTTAAAATGATTATGATTAAATTGTCCAAGAACACAAGGTGAAAACTGTATTATTTCACTACAGAAGTGGAATTTGTTTTTTAAAAAAATAACAAAGGGAGCAGCACCTGGGTAGCTCAGTCAGTTGAGCATCTGCTCTCAGCTAGATGATCCCAGGGTCATGGGATCAAGTCTTGCTCTCAGCTAGATGATCCCAGGGTCATGGGATCAAGTCTTGCATCAGACTCCCTGATCAGTATGGAGTCTGCTTCTGCCTCTGCCTCTCCCCCTACTTTCTGTTCTCTCTCCCTCATTCTCCTTTCAAATAAATAAATAAGATCTTAAAAAAAAAAATACCAAAGGGAAATCCTAGAACTGATTTAAAAAAAAAAAAAAAAAAAGGCAAAACAAAAAGGTAACAAACTTGAAGAAAGGTCAGTGGAAAATACCCAGATTAAAATATGAGAAAAAAACACTTCTAAGAGCACCTGGCTGGCTCAGTCGGTAGAACATGTGATTCTTCCTCTCTAAGTCATGAGTTCAAGCCCCACAATGGGTGTAGAGTTTACTAAAAAAAAAAAAAAAAAAACGCAATCAAGGTGAACAGGAGAAGAAAAATAGAAAATGAAAATAACTAAAGGAATGCACTGACACTAGCAAGCATAATAACATTCACTTTATAGGGATCCCAGAAAGAGAAGAGAGAAAAGAGGGCAGAAAATGTATTTGAAGTAGCAGCTGAGAACTTCCTGAATCTAGGGAAACAGATATCCAGACCCAGAAGACACAGAGGGCCCCCAAAAGAAACAACCCAAAGAGATCCATGCCAAGACAAATACTAATTAAAATGGCAAAAAAGCTGTAAGATGAGATCAGTAAAATCAGCAAGAAAAAAGAAAAGTTACATACAAGGGAGACCCCACAAGGTTATAAATAGGGGATTTTTCAGCAGAAACTCAACAGGCCAGAGAAAGTGGCATGATATATTCAAAATGATAAAAAGAAAAAAAAAAAAAAAAAAACTGCAATCAAGACGCTACCCAGTCAGGCTGTCACTCAGAATAGGAGAGTAAAGAGTTTCCCAGACAAAAGTTAAAGAAATTCATGAACACTAAACCAGCCCTACAAGAAATGTTAAAGTGGACTCCTTGAGTAAAAAAGAAAGACCTTAGGTTGGAGTAAGCAAAGTGGGACAGACAAAAGCAGTAAAATTAAGTGTATCTATAAATATCAGTCAAGGGATTCACAAAATAAAAGGATGTAACGTATGACACTATATACTTAAAACGTGGAGAGGGGAGTTGTAAGAACAGGTTCAAACTTAAGCAACCATCAACTTACGATAGACTGCTATATGCAGAAGACATCACATGTAAACGTAATGGTAATCACAAATCATAAAACGGTAACAGATATCCAAAAAATAAAGAGAAAGAAAACAAGTTTATCACTAAAGAAAGCCAGCATACCATGAAAGAAAGAGAAGAATAGAGAACTACAAAAACAACTACAACACAAGTAACAAAATGGCAATAAGTACATTTATCTATGAATAATTACTTTAAATGCAAATGGACTAAACACTCCACAATCAAAAGTCATAAGGTGACAAAATGGATAAAAAAGTAACACCAATCTATATGCTGCCTACCAGAGACTTCTTTCAGACCTGAAGACGCGTGTATTGAAAGTAAAGGGATAGAAAAGTATTTATCAAGCAAATGGTTGTCAAAAGAAAGCTAGAATACTTCTATCAAACAAGAAAGACTCTAAAACAAACCCTGTAACAAGAGACAAAGGAGGACAGTTTGTAGTCATAAAAGGAACAATCCAACGAGATATGACAAGGGGCACTTGGGTGGCTCAGTGTGTTAAGAGGCTGCCTTCAGCTCAGATTATGGTACCAGGGTCCTGGGATCAAGCCCCATGTTGGGCTCCCTGATCAGCAGGGAGTGTGCTTCTCTCTCTCTCCCTCTTCCTCTATCACCCACCCCCAGCTCATGCTCTCTCTCATGCTCTCTTGCAATGCGTACTCTCTCTCAAATAAATAAATATAATTTTTTTTAAATGTGACAATTGTAAATATTTATGGGAGTATCCAAATACTTAAAGCAGCTAATAACAAATATAAAGGACAGAACGGACAGTAATATAATTAACAGTAAGGGACTTTAACATCCCACTTATATCAATGGACAGATAATCCAGAGAGAAAATCAACAAGGAAACAGTGGTTCTAAATGAGACACTAGATCCAACAGACCTAACAGATATATTCAGAACATTCCATTCTAAAGCAGAACATTTTTTTCAAGTGCACATGGAATGTGATCTCCAGAACAGATCATCTACTAGGTCATAAAACAAGCCTCAACAAATTCAAAAAGACTTAAGTCATAGCATGCATCTTTTCTAACCACAATGCTATGAAACTAGAAATTAATCACAAGAAGAAATCTAGAAAGAACACAAGTACAGGGAAGTTAAATAACATACTTCTAAACAATGAATGGGTCAACCAAGAAACTAAAGAGGAAATAAAATATATATACATATATATAGACATTAAAATGAGAAACACAATGGTCCAAAATCTTTGGGATACAGCAAAAGTTCTAAGAGGGAAGTTACAGTCACACAGGCTGACCTCAAGAAGCAAGAAAAGTCTCAACTGAGGAACCTAACCTTACATCTAAAGGCGCTAAAAAACAAACAAACAAACAAACAAACCTAACAAAACCCCAAGTTATAGAAGGAAGAAAATAAAATAAAGACTGGAGCAGGAATAAATGAAACAGAAACTAAAAAAACAGAACACATCAATGAAACCAAGAGCCGGTCCTTTGAAAAAAAAAAAAAAAATCAACAAAATTAACACTAAAAAAAAAAAAAAAAAAAAAAAATTCCAATCAATGGGCAGAAGACATGAAAAGAGATTTCTCCAAAGACATACAGATGGCCAAAAGACACACAAAAAGATGCCCAATATCCCTAATTATCAGAGAAATGCAAATCAAAACCACACTGACCACACTGAAATTTCACCTCTCATATGGGTAAGAATGGTTAAAATCAGAAACACAGGTAACAACTATAGAGGACGTAGAGAAAAAGGAACCCTTGTACACTGTTGGTGGGAATGCAAATTGGTGCAGACACAGTAGAAAACAGTATAGTGTTTCCACAAAAAATTAAACACAGAATTACCATATGATCCAGTAATTCCACTACTGGCTAGTCACCCAAAGATTACAGACACAAACTTGAAAAGTTATTTGCACCCCTATGTTTAATGCAGCATTATTTCTAATAGCCAAATTACAGAAGCAGCCCAAGTGTTCAAAGAAAGATGACTTGATAAAAATATTGTAAGTACATACACACAAAATAGAAAATTAGCCATAAAAAAGAATGAAATCTTGACATTTACAACAACATGGATGAATCTAGAGAGTATAATGCTAAGCAAAACAAGCCAGTTTGAGAAAGACAAATAGTATAGTTTCACTCATACGTGAAATTTAAGAAACAAAACTAAGAACAAGAGAGACCAATCAAGGAACAGTCTTAACTATGGATAACAGACTGGTAGTTACTACAGATGAAGAGAATGGGGGAATGGATGGTATGATTACGGTAAAGGGTTAGTTAGATTAAGATTTTTACACTTATCATGAAGCACTGAGTAATATGTATAATTGCTGAATCACTATATTATACATCTGAAAATAATTTAACACTGTATTTTAACTGGAATTAATTTTTTTTTTTTAAAAAAAGGAATACTGCTGAGTGAAGTAAGTCAGTCGGAGAAGGACAAACATTATATGTTCTCATTCATTTGGGGAATATAAATAATAGTGAAAGGGAAAATAAGGGAAGGGAGAAGAAATGTGTGGGAAATATCAGAAAGGGAGACAGAACGTAAAGACTGCTAACTCTGGGAAACGAACTAGGGGTGGTAGAAGGGGAGGAGGGCGGGGGGTGGGAGTGAATGGGTGACGGGCACTGGGTGTTATTCTGTATGTTAGTAAATTGAACACCAATAAAAAAAAATAAATAAAAAAAAATAATAATAAAAAAAAAAAAAAAAAAAAAAAAAAAGGAATACTACTGGCAAAACAATATAAAACAGTATACTCTGGAGTTTAAAATATATGTAGAATTAAAGTATTCAACAGCAACAAAAAAAAGTAAGACAGGAAGGCATAAGTGGAGTCAAAGCATTATAAGGTTTTTATATTACCTAGAAAAAAATTAACTACTAATATAAGGCTAGGATGGCTATAAGTCAAGGATGCAGGTTATGATCTCTAGAAAAATCACTAGGGCAATAAAAATGTCCTAATAACCTTGCAGGAAAGAAACAAATTAACAAAAAATTTCCTGAATAATCCAAAGGAGGGCAAGAAAGAAAAAAGGGGTGGAGGAAATAAAATGGGAAACAAGTAATGGATGACCGCTTTAACCCCAACTTTATCTGCAAATACAATAAATGTAAATCAACATAATACTAAAATTAAAAGATAACATTTATCAAACTGTATAAAAAACAAAACCCAACTATATTTGCTGCTTATACAAGGAACATTTTGTTTTGTTTTAAAGATTTTATTTACTTATTCATGAGAGACACAAAGAGAAAGGCAGAGATATAGGCAGAGGGAGACACAGGCTCCCTCCAGGAAGCCTGATGTGGGACTCGATCCCAGATCCCTGGGATCACGACCTGAGGCAAAGGCAGACACTCAACCACTAAGCCACCCAGGGGTCCCTACAAAGAACATTCTAAATAGAAAAACAAAGAAATATTGAAAGAAAAAAGCAGAACAAGATTATACCATGTAACCATAAGATGGCTGATGTGCCTATATTAAAATCAGACAAACTAAACTGAAAGCCAAAACACATTACTAGAAAAAAGAGGAGCATTTCATAATTAGGAAAAGGTCCATTCCACAAAAACATAATAACCCCTAACTTACATGATCTGAATAATATAGCCTCAATATACAGAGAGCAAAAACAGAAGGTAAAGAATAGCCAAGTCAGGGATCCCTGGGTGGCGCAGCGGTTTGGCGCCTGCCTTTGGCCCAGGGCACGATCCTGGAGACCCGGGATCGAATCCCACATCAGGCTCCCGGTGCATGGAGCCTGCCTCTCCCTCTACCTATGTCTCTGCCTCTCTCCCTTTCTCTCTCTGTGACTATCATAAATAAATAAAAAATTAAAAAATTAAAAAAAAAAAAAAGAATAGCCAAGTCCACAATCATACTTAACCTATCTCTCAGAAAATGACTTTAAAAAAAAAGGAGCAACAAAACTCGTAAAGATAAAGAAGATGTGAAAGGTATTTAAGTGACAAATGTTTGACCTAACTGACATATATCATACATTACAATTCACAACGGCAAAACACATAATACAATTCACAACAGCAAAACACATATTCCTTTCAAGGGCACATAAAATATTTACCAAAATACCATATGCTGAGACTATTAAACTAGACAGCACATTTCAAAGAATGAAATCAGTAACAAAAAAATAACTAAAAAGCCCCACATGGCAGAAATTAGGCACCATACTTCTAATTAACGCAAAAAAAGCCCTACCTACCATTTGCTACAATATGGATGGAACTGGAGGGTACTATGCTGAGTGAAATAAGTTAATCAGAGAAGGACAATCATAATATGGTTTTACTCATACAGGGAATATTAAGAAATAGTGAAAGGGACTATAAGGGAACAGAGAAAAACTGAGTGGGGAAAAATTAGAGAGGAAGACTAGCCATGAGAGACTCCTAACTCTGGGAAACAAAGGGTTGCAGAACGAGAGGAGGGTGGGAGGATGGGGTGACTGGATGACGGGAGCTGAGGAGTGCACTTGATGGGATGAGCACTGGGTGTCATATGTTGGCAAACTGAATTTAAATTTTAAAAGAAGAAAAAAAAAGCCCTACTGTTTTGAATGCATATATAAGAAGTAAAAAAATCAATTATTCTTCCATTTCAAAAAACTATAAAACAGCAAATTAAATTCAAAAAAGTAATAGAAGTACATTAAGCCTTATAAAGTATAAAGACTAAAGCAAAGATAGAAAGGCCATAAGATAAAACAGAATCCAAAAACATTTTCTTACAGGTGCAATGCCTGATTTATAACAAGGGAACCATGAAATGTGACAGAGCAAGAACACCTGCTGCTGTCCCTCCTTTGCATACACACCTTATAATGAAATCACGTCCAGGGCAGCCCGGGTGGCTCAGCGGTTTAGCGCTGCCTTCAGCCCAGGGTGTGATCCTGGAGACCTAGGATCGAGTCCCACGTCAGGCTCCCTACATGGAGCCTGCTTCTCCCTCTGCCTCTCTCTCTCTCCTATGTTTCTCATGAATAAATAAATAAAATCTTAAAAAAAAAAAAAAAAAAAAAAGAAAGAAAGAAATCACTTCCAAACAGATAATACACTGAGATGTGAATCATAAAACTTCTACAAGAAAACCTTGAATAGTTCCATTCTCCGAACAAGCAAAAATTTTGTAAATGGGCCCCAAAAGAATTAAACATAACTAGCTAAATTGAATCTCATTAAAATTACGAATTTCTCTTCATCAAAAAACATAAGAAACTGAAAGGCACATGACAAAGTACGAGGAAATATTGTCAATATGTATTTTCAACAAAAGATCTGAGTCCAAAATATATAAAGTTCCACAAATCAGTAAGATTACCCAACTTTTTAAATGTACAAATGGCAGGCCCTTCATAAAACAGAATATCCAAATGACTAAGTATATGAAAAAGGTATTCATTGTCCATCAGAAAAATGGAAAAGTTACCTAAATGACAGATGAGAAAGACCAAGCATGCTAATGAGAACGTAGAGCAAACGCCAACCCTCGTGTGCTGCTGAGAGTGCAAATTAGTACAAATACTTTGAAAACCAACTGATCCTATCTACTAAAGCTGAACATACATGACAATAAAATGCATACTTATGTGCAATAACATATGCAAGAGTTTTCAAAGAAGTATTATTTTTAATAGCCAAAAACTGGGAACTTAATGCCCATCAACAGTAGAACAAATAGATATGCTATGTTCCTAAAAAGGAATGTTTTACTCCCACCTAAGAATGAGCTTTTCATGCAACTCCATGGACAAATATTACAAATATAGCACACAGGGGGGTGACTGTGAGGCACAGGCGGGAGGCTTCTCGGTCGCCAGCAACGTTCTACCTGGCTTCAAGTGGTAGTTACGCGGATGTGTGTTCACATAGCCAAATTTCAAACCCCACCCACCATTATGTGCACCTTTTCAGTTATGTTTCATATTATACTTACATAAAAGTTTCTTTAAACCTTAAAAGTGACTTATTCAAGGTAAGTAAACAAAAGGGGAAAACAAGATTAAGATGAACATTCAGGTGAAAAGAGTGAGAGCCTAAGGCAGGTCTATTCTTTGCCATGAAAAATGATCTCTTCAATCCTTTTATGACTGTGCTATACTTTGCAACTTGGATAGCACCATTCTATCATCAAACCCACAAGATAATGTTTTCTCCTAAAATCTTTTGCTTCAAGTGTGAAATTCAAGTTTTCTTACATGCCAGGAAGCCAGGTTCAAGAGATTTCATAATTTTAACTAAGAGAATATAATATAGCAATTAGCCATCAAAATAGAGTGAATATGCAAAAAATATATACATATTAAAGAAACACATCATTACCCTAGAGAAAACAGTTAACAGTTAACACTCTACCTTTAATTTCATGCACTATCATTAGATGAATTCAGATGATACTCCAAGCAGGAATTGTAGGTTATCTAATTAATTAGGACTCAAAGTTGCATTGTATATACTAATGACAGATAAGCTTAAATTAATCCTCATTCCATAAAAATAGTGGCAGGGATAGGAACTCCTTAAGATCAAACTTAGACAAGAACACAAGATGTTTTAAGTGTGCTATATTAAAATGAGTTCTATAACTAATCTCCGCTCCCTTGCTCCCTAAGTACATTCTTTTTTTTTTTTTTTTTTCTAAGCACATTCTTATAATCCCTGCTCACTTGGTGAATTCATCTCCTTTCGAATTTCTATCTCAATATATACTAAAAGAAAGAGCTTGGGATTTAACTACCTAAAATACCATGTATATCCCCCCTTAATTTTTTATATTTAAACTAAACTCCAGTGGCGTTTGGGTGGCTCACTCAGTTAAGTGTCTGCCTTGGCTCAGGTCTTGATTCCAAGGTCCTGCGATCAGAGTCCCATGTCGGCCTCCCTGCTCAGCAGGGAGCCTGCTTCTTCCTTTCCCTCTTGTTCCCTCCTGTGCTCTCTTTCTCTCTCCCCCCATCAAATAAATAAATAAAATCTTTAATAAATAAATAAAATAAATTCCAGTTTCTAATTCCTTATGTGAAAATGCAATCTGAAATATTTAATAATTTACTCTTCCTTCCAAAATTGTCATTTATAACCATATCCTCCACATAACTGTGAGAACGAATTGTACTTTGAGAGCCACCTAAACATAACTGGACAGAGCAGGAGAGAAATATGTACTGTTGCAATGGTTCCAGGAACTGAGTCACATAATTTATCACTAAATACTTCATTCCTCTCAAAATTATGAATTTTAAAGTAAGACAAAGGGTTTGCTTTATATTACAGTAACATAAGTGCACTCTTAAAAATATTCTAGTTGCTTCTGATATTATTCAAGGGCATATTTATATGCACCTTGAAGTCCTCAAACAGGTTTATGTTTTTTAAAGGACGTACAAATCTAAGAACATAAAGAGCTACAGTGCCATCTACTGGAAAACAAAGACCATGTTACTTCTGTGGCAAAGTTCACTATATTGTATAAAACAAATTCCAGAGTCATGTCTAAATCGCATTTCCATCAACCATATAAAATGTAATTAAGAGGGCAGCCCCAGTGGCCCAGGGGTTTAGCGCTGCCTCCAGCCCAGGGTGTGATCCTGGAGTCCCGGGATCAAGTCCCACGTCAGGCTCCCTGCATGGAGCTTGCTTCTCCTTCTGCCTGTGTCTCTGCCTCTCTCTGTGTGTCTCTCTTGAATAAATAAATAAAAATCTTAAAAAATAATAAAATAAATAAAATAAAATGGAATTAAGAGAAATCTGTTCACTTAACCATCTACCAAGAAGTTACAACCGAATCTGATGAGATTACAAACATCTACTACCCCACCTTACCACAACAAAGGAAATTATGCCGAAGACTTGGAAATTAACATCCAGCTGGCTCAGAAATGACCTAGGACTTCCTTCCTAATTACTTTTTCAAAATTCTAATTTCATAGTTCTCTTTAAAAAAAATGAAAAATACTTTTTTCAACAGTACTCATTCACTAAGCATTTGTTCTGTGCCCATATTAGATAGCCTCAAAAGCAGAGGACAAGAAGAAATCCACAACCTCCCTCTGCAAATAAAAAAACTCATAGAGCAAAGCAATAATATGAATACTGACTTAAGGAGAATACTTAACTTCTTCAGCAGTTAACACATTTTTCTTTTAAATATCAAATGCTTCACGAATGTGAATGTCATCCTACACAGGGACCATGCAAACCTTCCCAGCACCACTCCAATTTTAGTATGTGTGCTGAAATAAGCACAATTGCATGCTTCCACATAGAGAACAAAGATTAAGAGGAACGTTCTTATACCTCCCTGAATCTGTAAAAGATTACACTGGGAAAGGAAGAGTGATGAAACTTACTGAGGTGCTACACGTCTCCAGTAACGATCAATTCCATTCTTAAAATATAGCACAGCAAGCCACCTTACATTTATATCCAGAGTGTGGTTTGTGAAAATATTCTGTAAATAAAAAACACAGTATTAAAATTAACATGTCCTAAGTTAAATTACTATACCCATAATAAAGTATGGACAATACTTTAAATGCTTCACTTAAATTGAATCACTACAGAAATCATATTTTCAAATCACTACAGAAATCATATTTTCTAAGTATCTACAACGCTACAATTCATATAAAATAGCACACCTGGTAAAAGTATGTTAATTTTTTAAGCGGAGTAATACATATTTGGGACTCATTAAACTAGTCTACTTTTAGGTATGTTTGAAAATTTTCTGAATAAAAAATTAAACTCAGACACAAACCTAATCGTGTATCACAACCTACACACACACAAAAAACCACTGAAATAAACACCATCTCAATTTTTAAAAAAAATAGACCCACCAAGAATAGAATAGCGTCTTTAAAAATCAATCTGTTTTGAGGGGAAAAAAATTTTTATTCAATCTGTTTTTCTTACCTTTTTGCTACTGAGCCAAATACACAAATTCCATTTTATATTTAAAATATCAAGTATGACTCTAGGCATGAGCAGTATATTCTTAAGTTTAACAAATAACTCAAACACTATAGCCATGAAGTAAAAAACACATGTCAACTTCTACAATTTTCTATTTTTACAAGATAAACAGTTTGACTCTGCATTTGCAACCCAGTCCCAAAATTCGATCAGTTTATGATCCAACTGGTAGCTTCACTGCCCTTGCCAAAAGCAAATCTCAAAAGTTAACCAGAGTTCTGAAATTTTCAGAAAAAGAAGAAATAAGGAAGACTCAATATAAAAAAGATTCTTTTATTCGTGTCATTGAGAAAATAATTTAATAAACCAAAAGCTTTGAACTCCTAGTAAAGTTTAAAGTATATATTGTTAATTACTATACTATTTTCCCTCTCACCAAGCAAAAGATCAAATATATCAAGAAAATGAAATCTTTAGATGGGGAAAAGAAAACCAAGGTTTTGGGGTTTTTTTGGGGGGGGGGGGGGAGTTGAAAACCAAGTTTTAAAGTAACAGTGAGCAACACAGACCAGACTGATGTTGCACAGAGACCTAAACAACACTGACAACATAAATTAACTAGAGCAAGAAAAAAGACAAAACATGAAAAGTATACTACCTACAGTCCTGAGGTCAGTATTAACATGCCAAAATAGAGTATCAGCAGAGGGTTGCCTTCTAAGCAGAAACTACCCTGCTCAGTTATTTATTCAACAATCAACAAACATTTCAAAACCCTCAAAAAGCCATGCCCTGAATTAACAAATGGCAGTATCAGTTTCATTAAGTAAACCGTCAATACAAGTAGAATCTTAGAACAATTAAAATACTGTGTCTCATTTTATTAAAAATAATAGTAAACTATTTTAGAACAACTTACCAACAACACTGAATAGAAACCTGGCTGTGTTTCCCATTGTTTCAACTGCTCCTCTGCTGGTTTTAACACAGCAGTATCCTGACTGGTGGCCTGTGTTAAGACCTGAAGAACAACAGTGCTGGCACTATTGAGATCCATGGAAACCTAGTAATGATAAGTTAACATACTTAAATAAACATTATAAATAAAAACAGTAACATAAATGGAGAGAAAGCTTCAACACTCTGAATTTCTCCCATATTTCAATCATTTACTTATTACTCTTGCACATTTCTGCTGGATTTCCATTTTTACTATGTAATCACCCATACTCTAACTTAAAATTCCAGTAACTCAAATGACTTTTGCTTAAATGAATTTATTTCTGATGGAAATTGTCTTCATTGTCCCATAAAGAGACGGTAATAGTAAATTGGGAATAAGAAACCCACACACAAAAACCAAAGCTACTTAAATGAATTGATTAAATATCACTCTCTGCCTAAAACTAAGCATAATGCCTTCTTAGTTTTTAAAAGGAGATTAATAAGTGTTATAAAAGACTTAACCATGGGCAGCCCGGTTGGCTCAGTGGTTTAGCGCTGCCTTCAGCCCAGGGCCCAGGGCGTGGTTCTGGAGACCTGGGATCGAGTCCCACGTCAGGTTCCCTGCATGGAGCCTGCTTCTCCCTCTGCCTGTGTCTCTGCCCCCCTCTCTCTCTCTCTCTCTCTCTCTCTCTCTGTTTCTCTCATGAATAAATAAAATCTTAAAAAAAAAAAAAACTTAACCACTTTATTCCTAGTAAGATCAAAAGGAAGAAAAATGAAATTCTTTGACTCAGCTAAGTACCTCATAACATCATCTTATATGCTACCAAAAATATGTGTCCAAAACATTTTTTATAAGTTAAAAGACAAATGTATATTCAAGAAACACTGGGGGAAAAAATGAACTAAATCAACAAATATAAGATATAATATCAAAATGTAAGCCCCAAATTAGAAAGGATCTTAAGGGTTAGAACACCTAACCTACCAAGTATCTAAAGCCATTCTAAAAAAAATTTAGCAATTTATTGAATTCTCTAACATTCTGCTTCTAATCACCCCTAAAACAGTATACAACTGTATACTTCCCCAAGTACGTATGATTGTTCACAATTATATGAAGTATGTAAAATTAAAATTAAATGCTAAAAATAGGTAGAAAATAAACCTCAGTGCAGAAGGGACTGAGAATTAGTCTTTTGATTGTAGATGTATTTAAAACTAAGGCTGTTCCAGACAGTAAAAGTTTGAAGGTCATTAATCCACAAATATAGCCAAAGCAAACACTTCCTAGGAGTTGTAATTAAATTGCAATAACTAATGAAAACAGAAGGTCCCAAATGCTGATTCAACAAGAAAGGACCCAAAATATTAAACCTTTCAAGGAAAACTAACCATTCTAAAGTCTTTGTGAGTAAAGCAGGGCTAGGACAATAACCGGAATTAGACAAAATATTACCAATTAGCAATGGAGGTGGACTAAGATTTTAAATTGGTAGTCTTTCCTTGACTGTGTTTTTTTTTTTTAAGATTTTAGTTATTTAGGGGCAGCCCAGGGGGCTCAGTGGTTTAGCGCCACCTTCAGCTCAGGGTGTGTGTTATCCTGGAGACCCGGGATGGAGTCCCACATGGGGCTCCCTGTGTGGAGCCTGCTTCTCCCTCTGCCTGTGTCTCTGCCTCTCTCTCTTTCTGGGTCTCTCATGAATAAATAAATAAAATCTTAAAAAAAAATAAAAATAAAAAAAGATTTTATTTATTTATTCATGAGGGGCACAGAGAGAGAGACCAACATAGGTAAAAGGGAGAAGCAGGCTCCCTGCAAGGAGCCTGATGTGGAACTCGATCCCAGGAACCTGAGATCACGACCTGAGCCAAAGGTGTAGACTCTCAACCACTGAGTCACCAGATGCCCTTCCTTGACAGTATTTTAATTTTTTTTAATTTTTTTTTTTATTTATGATAGTCACACAAAGAGAGAGAGAGAGAGGCAGACACAGGCAGAGGGAGAAGCAGGCTCCATGCACCGGGAGCCCGACGTGGGATTCGATCCCGGGTCTCCAGGATCGCGCCCTGGGCCAAAGGCAGGTGCCAAACCGCTGCGCCACCCAGGGATCCCTTGACAGTATTTTAGAACTGACAAAGATACCTTGTAAATTGCTTCCTTCACTAACTAGGAGTTCCCTGAACAATGTCTGTGCTCATTATCACTGGAAAACAAGTGAATGAATTTTCACTCAATTAAGAGGGCTTGTTGGTATTGTATTTCAAAAACAGGCTAACTAAGAGAAATTTACTTTATGGAGCCCCTAGAAGGTATTTTAAAGAAATAGGTAGTATGTTTTTTCTGTCCAGGAGAAATATAATGCAGGCAACAAAAGCAAGCCACATATGCAATTTTACACTTTCTAGTAACAACATTAAGAAGTGGAAAGAAAAACATGGAATTATTTTTAAAATATCATAATTAACTCAATATATCCAAAATATTATCAACATAATTTTGAAAAAACTAATTTATATATCTTATGCTTTTTTATACTGTCTTCAAAATCCTGTATATTTAATACTTAAAGCACATCTTATCTTGAACTAATCACATTTCAAGTACTCAATAGCCAAGTGGCTGGTGGAATTATGCTACTGAGGTAGCACAATTCTGGAAAAGCTCTACTCAAAGTGTGGTCCGAGGACTGGAACACCAGCAACCCATCACAGGAAAAAATTCTCAATTCTCTCTCGAAACCTACATTGTGAAAACAGGCGACGAAGGTCAAAAATTTGTGCCTTAGTTAAGTTCTCTAGGTAAATCTTCTAACTGCCAAAGTTGAAGGAGCACAATTTTTTAAAAAATTTTTAGAAGGAAGGGGGGGAGGAGGGCGGGAGGGAGGGAGGAAGGAAAGAAGGCAAGGAAGCAAGCGAGCAGCCCAGGTGGCTCAGCGGTTTAGCGCTCCCTTCAGCCCTGGGCCTGATCCTGGAGACTCTGGATCGAGTCCCACGTCGGGCTCCCCGCATGGAGCCTGCTTGTGTCTCTGCCTCTCTCTCTCTGTGTGTCTCTCATGAATAAATAAAATCTTTAAAAAAAAAAAAAGAAAAAGAAAAAGAAAGAAAGAAAGACCATGAGCTCAGACAGAAGAGAGGTTGAGAGAAGACGACTCCCCACTGAGTGGGAAGCCCAACACGGGGCTCAATTCCAGGACCCTGAGACCGTGACCATAGTCAAAGGCAGACACCTAACCGACTGAGCAACCCAGGCACCCAGAGAAGCACAACTTCTGAACATCTAAAACTGACATACATCTGAAAGTCCAGCTCTGCTGCTAATGCAGTGGATGACAAATACAAGTAGTTCTGATTATACATTCCTATAAAAGTAGACCAGCACTAATCTGCAGTTCTCACAGGGAAACATCTATGGTATGAAGAACACTAATTCGGTAATTCTTTACCAATTAATGGCAGAGCAGCCAGCTAAAATTAAAAAAAAATTTTTAGGGACACCTGGGTGGTTCAGTGGTTGGGTGTCTGCCTTCAGCTCAGGGAGTGATCCCAGGGTCCTGGGATTGAGTCCCGCATTGGGATCCTTGTGAGGAGCCTGCTTCTCCCTCTGCCACATATGTCTCTGCCTCTGTGTGTGTGCGTGTGTCCCTAGTGAATGAATAACAAAAATCTAAAAAACAAAAAAAAAAAAAAAACAAAAAATTAAAAAACATCAATATCCGAGCATATTATATGGCAAGAATTATACTAAATGCTTTATTCATTTATTTATTCCTAGTAATAATTCTATGTAGTAGATACTATTATCCCCATCTTTTAAGTAGAAAACTAAAGGATCAGAGACCTTACCTCACCAAGGCCATGATCTATTAAATAGCAGGGCTTAGACTGGAACACCAAAGCCACTGTTCTTAATCAGTATCTAATACTGTCTCCTTTCAGGGACAGAAATGATATCTACCACAACTCTGCAGTCCCAGGTGCTCAACAAGATACATGATCTGTGCTTAATAGGTATTTGGTGAATAAAGAAAAGGGATCAATTTTGAACCAAAGAGTACTTTATACTGAACCACATGGCAGCTAATTAACAGAGTTATTCAATAAAGCTACTGAAAGCCTGATGTGTACCAGGCAATGTTCTAGGTGCTGAGACTAAAGTAGTGAACAAAGCAGTTTCCTTGGCTTCATGCGGCTTACATTCTAGGGAAAGAAGTCATTTTTGTTTTTTGTTTTGTTTTGTTTTGTTTTGTTTTGTTTTTAAAAAAAAAAGCAAGAGGGCAGCCCCCGTGGCACAGCAGTTTAGCGCCGCCTGCAGCCCAGGGCGTGAGAGAGAGAGAGAGCCAGGTAGGTAGCAAACTAGTACATGGCAGAGTGAGGCCTGATAACCAAATCTCTCGGAGACCCACAAGCTCTTCCCAACAGAACAGAAAATGTCCTCACCACACCACCCCGACTCCCCAGCACCTACAAATACGCCGTGTTCTCACAGAATAGGTTCCTGGAGAAACTGTCAAAACGATTCCTGAATCGAGTCCCATGTCAGGCTCCCTGCATAGAGCCTGCTTCTCCCTCTGCCTGTGTCTCTGCCTCTCTCTCTCTCTCTCTCTCTGTGTCTCTCATGAATAAATAAAATCTTTTAAAAAAATTTTTTTTAATTAAAAATTAAAAATAAAAAAGGCAAGAAAAAAAGAAAAAGCAACAATGGTAGTAATATAAAGAAAATACAATAATGTTAAAGCTCAACTGCAAGTTTCCAGTGGGCGTTCATGGAAGTTTTCTCTTAAGTGGCATTTATAAGAGACATGAAAAACAAGAGCCCTTCATGAATAAATAAGTAAAGAAAATTTTAAAAAGAAAAGAAAAGAAAGAGACCCAGGCATGCAAAGATCTGAAAGCAGAACTTCAGACAAATGGGAAAAACAATGGAAAACAAGGCCTTACGATTAGAAACAAACTTAAGAAGGCCAGTATGATTAACAATTAATGAGAAAAAGGGAAAATGAAACCAGATAAGGTTGAAAAAGTAGGCAGGAACAGATCATGTATGACCCTGTAGGAGAAAAAAAGGGTCTAGACTTTTATACATGTACAAAAAAAGCCACTGGAAAAATATGTGAATATATGAATACGAATATAAGAGACAAAAGGTTCTATCAGAATTCATCCCTACCCAACCCTACTCTTCAAGTAAAAAGAAAAATGGCCATGTCCGTAACTGAGCTGGTGACTGACAGTTCTCTTCATTTTAAAGGTCTGTTTGTTTCTTCACCACATTTAGGAAATTATCTGTGGGTGACAGTTGGACACACTGGGAATATGCTTTTCCCTAACAGTTGTTCTTTCATCTACTAGTTTTAACATTCTGGGAGATACTACTTCAAAAATAAAATCACTGATTACTGTCAACCTCCAGAACAATTTTTACCTACAGTAAAACTGTGCAGACCACTCACATATACACACGTCTTCACACTGCATACTGGTCTGGACTTTTACAGCAAGTGAAGGTCTATACACAGGTATCCTTCATGCTTCACTTTACACTCACCATTCATCTGTTCTAATGGAATTTGCTAGAGTTTCCATCCCTATTTCCCTCCAATACCTTGCATCATCCAGGTCCTCCACAGAAGCATATAATACCCTGTCCCTCTGCCCCCACTTTTGAACCTGGTTCCCAAGAAGCTAGTCTGGGATGAAGATCTCAGTTCATATATTTCTGGAGAACCAAAATTGGTTGTGCCAAGTACTATGATCATTGTCAGGTGATAAGAATCAGAAAGGGTCCCTTTCTTTACCCCAATTCTGGGAGATAATGAGATGGGGCAACAGAGAACTATTGTAATCACTAAAACAAACTGTAAAAAATAAGGTTCTAGTATACCAGTTGGAATCCAGAGTGTATTTCCTCCACAGAAACAGTATGATGAGTGTTTCATCTAATGGGTAAAGACTTTTAGGTCTGAGAAAGAAATCGCCATTCAGATATTCTACTGGAAAGATTACTAAGTGCTAATTAACTTATAAAGGAAGCTTTAAAGGGCAATCAGTTCCTAAACTGCAGATTAAATGCATCATCAAAAATTATGATTCAATAATGACAGACCTATAATAGATTACTTAAAATACCACATAGCTAGAGCCTATTAAATTCTTTAAAGATGCCATAACAAGGCTATAAAAGCAAATATGGCATGTGGAATAATATCACTGTTGTATAAAATGAAACACTTATACAACTATTAACAGAGTTGTCCAGGGTCAGGTAGCAAGCTAGTACATGGCAGAGTGAGGCCTGATAACCAAATCTCTCTGAGACACACAAGCTCTTCCCAACAGAACAGGAAATGGCCTCACCACACCACCCCGACTCCCCAGCACCTACAAATACGCCGTGTTCTCACATAATAGGTTCCTGGAGAAACTGTCAAAACGATTCCTGAATCCATTATAATCTAAAAAGAGAATGTTTTCTCGGTAGTAAATATTCATACAGTACTCATTTGTAGAATTCTCATGAAAGAACAGCGACGATGATGAAGAACATGATGAACAGGAAGAAATGTATTGAGCCATTTTAATGTAACAGTGTGGAAATAAACTTCACTTGGAAAAAATGATACAGGACTACTGACTATTGGTGGTCAGGTTAGAGGGCAGTATACCCAGCAAACTTTCAATACCATTTTTGGAACTAGCATGAAGAAATTTAATAGGGTTGCTAATGTTATTTCCACTTGGCAATGAAACAAACACAGTAGCTTGTCCCCCAAAAAACCCAAAGAGCTGAGAGTTAATAGAGAAAGAAAAGAGGTGAAGAAGAAGGGGAGGGAGGAAGGCAGGTGGAAGGTAAGGGAGAGACAGACAGGGACAGTTAACTCATGGGAGAAGCTAATGGTATTTTTCAAAGAACTTAAAAGGATCTTCATGGAGACCATCACCAGATAAGCCTGAGGCCAGGGAGGCAAGCCTCTCACAGTGGAAGCACACACAGGTAGTGTCTCTGCTGTACAGACATCTATGCGTAGTGAGACGTCAGTATGAAAAAAATGAATGCTCACGCTTCCTACTTAATAATGTACACAAGAGGTTTCTGATTTTCATTAATATGCATAATTTCAAATTTAGAGAACCAGAGGTGAAAGTGGTTGTATTTTATCAGCTCTGAACTATAAAAGAGAACTAGTCAAAATCTCAATGTATATTCTTTTTTCTCTAAAAACAATAGGAAAGGAGAAGGTGCAAATTAAAAAGACAAGCATTTCACCCTTCGCACTATTTTACAACTCGGCAAGTTCAATTTATTACTGGAGTTCTTGTAGTCTTTGATATTATTAAAGTCTAAGCAACTCAGAAATAAGGGACCAAGAGCCTAAAAATAATCATACTCCATAACTGGACTTTCTAGGCTCATTTCTGGAAGTTCCGTTCCAAATTCTGGAAAAATCTGAAGTCCAAAGATATACAGATGTGCATGTAGTTGGAAACTTACTAATTTTCACTAAAACAAACAAGTAGATAAGGGAAAAGTCAGCAAGCACCCTACCTGCCACCCACAGACAGATGACAGGCATTAAAGGCCTGAAATGCCTTTAATTTCAGCCACAATGATTTTCTTCAGACTACATTTTCTGTATTTGTCTTTAGTTTTAAAACATGCCACACAAACAATAACTCCACACCACTATCAAATATTAAAGTGGTGAGCGAGGGGAGCCTGGGGGGCTCAGTGGTTTAGCGCCACCTTCATCCCAGGGCATGATCCTGGAGACCCGGGATTGAGTCCCACGTCGGGCTCCCCACATGGAGCCTGCTTCTCCCTCTGTCTGTGTCTCTGCCTCTCTCTCTTCCTGTGTCTCTCATGAATGAATAAATAAAATCTATAAATAAATAAATAAATAAATAAATAAATAAATAAATAAATAAATAAATAAAGTGGTGAGTAAAATGACAGGGGGAAAAAAGGTGTACAATACAAATGGAACAAAAAAAGTTTCAAATCAAAAAAGGCTCCCCCAATAAAATAACTTATTCAGGCATGGATCAATAAAGGATGCAAAAACCATTAAGTGAAAGAACAACTTTTAGAAACAGAATAGTCCCAGTGCGATCAAATAAGATTACTTGCTATATGCAGTGAAGAAACAGACCTTTAAATGCAGACATCTGTCAGTCATCAGATCAACCAACTGAACAAACTTAGCATGAACAGCTGCACAACCTGACCTTAAGTGCCTCCTGATGTGATGCAATAAGTATGCAACCTCACCTCTAAAATACCAAATATCATCTGCCTTATACTAACCAAGACTCTAGACTCTACTTGCAGTTTAAGAGAACCAGAAGAGAGAGAAATGGTGAAATGGTGACACTAGCCAATTTCAAGGCTTACAATAAAGCTACAGTAATCAAGGCTGAGTGGTATTGGCAAAAACAGACAAATAGATCAATGCAACAGATTAGACAGCCCAGAAATAGGCCCATCCAGCTGACATGTAACAAAGAAGCAAAAGTTGGGATGCCTGGGTGGCTCAGCCCTTGAACATTTGCCTTCAGTTCCGGTATCAAGTCCCACATCCCGCTTCCCTGCGTGAAGTCTGGTTCTCCTCTGCTTATGTCTCTGCCTCTCTCTCTCTGTCACTCACAAATAAATAATCTTGAAAGAAGAAAGAAGAAAGAAGAAAGAAGAAAGAAGAAAGAAGAAAGAAGAAAGAAGAAAGAAGAAGAGGCGGCGGCGGCAATACAAAATAAGCAAAGACCGTCTCTTCAACAAATGGTGCTGGAACAAATGAACATTCACATTCAAATAAATTAATCCAGACAGACCTTACACTCTTCACAAAAATTAACTCAAAGCAGATCACAGACTTAACTGTAAAACACAAAACTATAAAATGCCCAGAACATAGGAGAAACCATGGATGGGTTTTTCAGGGTACAGTGATGCCTTTTTAGATTCAACCCCGAAGACATAATCCATGAAAGAAATAACTGGTAAACTGGACTTCGTTAAAATTAAAAACTTGGGCAGCCCAAGTGGCTCAGCGGTTTAGCACTGAATTCTGCCCAGGGCATGATCCTGGAATCCTGGGATGGAGTTCCGTATCAGCATGGAGCCTGCTTCTCCCTCTGCCTGTGTCTCTGCCTCTATCTCTCTGTGTCTCTTATGAATAAATAAATACAATCTTAAAAAAAAAAAAAAAAACCACTAGAATGGCTATAATCAGAAAGATATATAATAAAAGATATTGGTGAAGTTGTGGAAAAACTAGAACCCTCATGCATTCCTGATGGGAATGTAAAGCGGTGCAGCCACTTTGGAAAAGTCTGTCAGTGTCTCAAAATGTTAATCAAAGAGAATATAAGACTGAAAAATTCTACCTCTTGGTATATACCCAAGAGAAATGAAAATTTATGTCAACATTTGTTATCCACCTATACAAAAATGTCAACAGCAATATTATAAGAGCAATAAGTAAAAACAACACAAAAATGGGAATTCCAACCAAAGGAATAGTATTTGGCAATAAAAAGGAATGGAATTCTCCAACATGCCACAACACGAATGAATCCTGAAAACATCATGCTAAATCAAAGAAGCCGGTCACAAGGACCACACAGTGACTCTTTTAATTAAATGTCTAAAACAGGCAAATTTATAAAAATAAAAAGTATATAGGTGACTGTCTAGGGCTGAAGGATTGGGGAAAAATGTGGCGTGGTTGCTGATGGGGATGTGGTTTCTATCAGGATTGATGAAAATGTTCTAAAATTGGCTATAGTGATAGCCACACAACTCTGCAAATACACTAAAAACAAGTGAACCATACACTTCTAGTGGGTGAACTGTATGGTCTGTGCATTATACCTAATAAAGGTGTTCTGTTTTGTTTTTAGGTCCCTTTACTATGTAAATGATAAAGTCAGCAAGAAACAAAAAAGTGACTACAGAAATGAAAAACATGTGGCTGGAGTTATCAACAACCATAACTGATGTTAATTCAGAAAAAGGAAGACCATTGGTTCAAGAAACTAAAGCAAGATGAGAGCATGTAAGATTTCTGACACAGGAACACCTAGGTGACTCAGTGGTTGAGCATCTGCCTTCAGCTCAGGTTGTGATACCAGGGTCCCGGGATCAAATCATGCATTAGGCTCCCTGCAAGGATCCTGCTTCTCCCTCTCCATTTTTGACCCAAACCAAGGATATTCCAAAGATACTAGCCCCATTCAAATCCATGCTACACCATTCGGACTCACTAGTGTTTCTCAACAGAGGCCATTTCAGTCTGAACAAGAAAATTCTTCTCTGTGCACACATTATAGGTTGTTTAGGATCCCTACATACTGGATGGGTTTTTTTGGGGTTTTTTTTTTGTTTTGTTTTGTTTTGTTTTTTTTTTTATGATAGTCATAGAGAGAGAGAGAGAGAGAGAGAGAGAGGCAGAGACACAGGCAGAGGGAGAAGCAAGGCTCCATGCACTGGAAGCCCGACGTGGGATTCGATCCCGGGTCTCCAGGATCATGCCTTGGGCCAAAGGCAGGCGCTAAACCGCTGCGCCACTCAGGGATCCCCATACTGGATGTTAATAACACTTTCTATGGGTTGTTTTGACTAAAGATGCTTCCCTTCCACAGATCTCCAAATACCCTCAAGTTAAAGAATCACTGGGGCTACTGAAGCATCCCCATGAGTCTTCATGCAGATTGTCAAAGACTGACTACCTTAGAATAAAAGATATGCAACAATACATACGTAACAAGGAGGAGAAGACATCCTTCCTTGCCTTCTCTTCTCTACTACTAAAATATTCCATCTGATCAAGAGTTCCAAAGGACCTACAAATTCCTGCTTGGTAACAGAACCTACAATTAAGCTTAAATCCTCCTAAACCGGGGATCCCTGAGTGGCACAGTGGTTTAGCGCCTGCCTTTGGCCCAGGGTGCGATCCTGGAGACCCAGGATCGAGTCCCACATCAGGCTCCTGGTGCATGGAGCCTGCTTCTCCCTCTGCCTGTGTCTCTGCCTCCCTCTCTCTCTCTCTCTCTCTCTCTCTGTGTGACTATCATAAATAAATTTAAAAGAAAAAAAAAAATCCTCCTAAACCAATCAGGACTTAAAACTACTCTCTTTAGTCTGTTTTATTATTAGAGAAATATCTATGATGTCAAATAAATACATATATAAGACTATATAAAAACCAACAGGAATTGGGACACCTGGGTGGCTCAGTGGTTGAGCGTCTGCCTTTAGCTCACGGTGTGATCCCAGAGGTCTGGGATGGAGTCCCACATCGGGCTCCCTGCAGGTGGCCTGCTTCTCCCTCTGCCTGTGTCTCTGACTCTCTTTGTGTCTCTCATAAATAAATAAATAAAATCTAAAAAAAAAAAAAAAAAAATAGGAATAAAAGACAAACAGGAAACACATCATATGGTAAACAATCATTGTGCTAAGCTAGTTCCAGAAATTACAAGAATTCTTATAGTCTAAAGATTTATTAACCTTAGTGATGGAAAAAAAACACATTAAAAAAAAAAATTATAGCTGCTCTAAATTTCCATGGAAGTATTTGCTTGATTTCTCTTCCTTATCCTAAAACATCACAATTTCTCAAGAGCTGCAAATCCTCATTTATTTCTCTTATCAGGTACATACCAAAAAATCATGGCAACATATTAAAGATACAATAGTTAAGTAGGTAATGTGGTTAATTATCACACTGTCGTAACAGTTCACAAGAGAAAACTTTAAAATTTCATCTTTCAGTAGCAAGAGTAGATAAGCAACAGTTTACCATATTAGCAGAATTTGTGATGGCAATGTTTACCAAAAGACAATCTTTCTGACTCAGGGGACTCTGAGTGTTGCAGTCCAACTGCAGTTTTAACTAGTGTCACCTCTACATTTAATATTCTTACTATTTGGTGTTTATAGAGACATTATTTTAAAATCTCTAACAGTTTGAGAAAAATGAAACTAACCTGAAAATTCATATTTATTATGTCCTTTCCCTTAAGCTTCATATATTGTATACAATATATACCCATCACATAAAAGGAAAACGAATTTCTATTTGTAAGCAAAAGTGTCTTTAATTTCATTTCTAAGTATTCTCCATCCCAGTGTCCACATCAACTTTTTTACCAAGTAATACACTGCTAGATCACTAGTCCTCAGGTATAAAAAAGAAATCGAGTAACCTGCAGAGCCACCTGACAGCAGTAGTCCAGACCACACCCCTAACAGTATGCTCCAAGCTTCCTAACCATTTTCCCCTCAAGGAGGGCCAGGGAAGAAGAGAACACTGGCATTTTCAGTGACCACTTGGCCAACACAATCATCTGGAAATAGAGCAAGGGTTTTCTGGGTTCAAAAAGCTAGGGCAAAGAACAGTAAAAGGAGAGGCTCTGAAGGAAAGAAATGAATGAGAACATAAAAAATAACATAATGCAAGGACGGATTTAAAACATGAAAATGAAAACTTCACCTTAAAGCAAACGAAACATGACAACCACAGAACTTCCTTACACCACTGTCTCCACTTTTTTAAGTACTGAATCATTAAATACTCCCTACCAAAAGATAACATGAGATGAAGACATGAATGCATCCTGAGCTTTACACAAAGAAAATACGATGGAATTTAAGAAAATGTAATAGCGTATAGGCAGCGTTTTAACAAATCGTGACTGAGAAACTGGAACAAGAATAGAGTGATATAAGGGATGAAATCAGCTAGTGAGAAAAGCACTGCAGAATCCACACTAAAGAGAAACCTAAATTTTCAGAAAAAAAGAACAGCCAATGAGAAAATGGTATTAATAGCTTGAAAGCTCCTAATTTTCCTTCTGGAAGAAGCAGATGAAAAGTACAAGCAACGTAGAACTGACCATGTATTACTACTAGAGCATTTTCCTAAAGAGGGATGAAGGGAAGACGTAATTTTTTTTTTAAAGATTAATTCCTGCAAGTCGAGTCCTGATGTACTGCTCAAGTCTACAAAGCTATAAGAGATTTATTCTTGGAGAATAATAGGAAATACTACAAAACTGCCAAACTACTGGAGTCAAAAACAAAGTAGGAAAAGATAAGAAATCAATTTCTGTGAAGACCAGAGAAAAATTCAAAGATAATCAAAAGAGAAAAGTTATACTAGGAAACTTAAGAGCTATTTTATTACTTTTCTAAAATATTTATTTTTTAAGTGCTGTCTATGGGCTCAAACTCAAGATCCCAAGACCAAGAGTCACATGCTCCACCAACTGTGCCAGCCAGCTATCCTGACATTTCAAGAAAACAAAGTCTGAAATTATAAGAAAGCAGCTTGCCAAAATAACTAATTAAATCTAAATCTAACCAAGCCCCTATATCTTGCTAACATAGTACTTAGAAGGGAAGTTAGGTGGAGGTAACATGAAAAGATGGACTCTAAGAGCTGATCATTGTTAAAGCTGGGTGATAGGTAGACAGAGATTCATTTTAAGATTCTACTCTTGGGTATGTTGGTTGTATTTATTTTTTATTTTTTTAAAGATTTTATTTATTTATTCATGAGAGAGACAGGGAGGGAGGGAGGGAGGGAGAGAGAGAGAAAGAGAGAGAGAGAAAGGCAGAGGCAGAGGCAGAGGGAGAAGCAGGCTCCATGCAAGAAGCCTGACGCGGGACTCGATCCCGGATCTCCAGGATAGGGCCCTGGGCTGAAGGCGGCGCTAAACTGCTGAGCCACCTGGGCTGCCCAGGTATGTTGTTTTTCAAAGGGGAGCTAATAGACCATGACACAGATCATCACTAAGGCTGTTGTTCACAGCTAACATCACCTCCTCTGGAAAAGTACAACTGCACTAGATAGTAAAGTACTCCTTCTCCAATGCCATCCATTCAATATATTCAGCTACTAAAACTGGGGCACACTGGAGCACCTGGGTGGCTCAGTCAGTTGAGCATCTGACCCTAGATCTCGACTCAGGTCATCATCTCAGGGTCATGAGATTGAGCCACATGCCAGTCTCTGTGCTGGTTAAGGAGCCTGCTTAAGATTCTCTCCTCTCCCTCTGCCCCTCCCCCAACTCTTGCTCTCTCTCAAAAAACAAAAAAAGGAAAGAAAAAAATGGGGCACATCAAGGCAGCAAAATTTAGCAATACCTTTTATTGTGAATATCTAACACCCTTTGTTGTAGTCCTGCACTCTCTAATCAACTTCCTGATATTTACTTGGCTTATCATTAGACTGTTTTACATTTATTCATCCATTCAAGATTTTTTTTTCATTCAAGTATTTAATGGACACCTACAAATGCCAAGTATTATTCTGGCACTCGAAATGTTATCAATCAACTAAAAAGCCAGAAAGAGGGGTTCCTGGGTGGCTCAGCGGTTTAGCGCCTGCCTTCGGCCCAGGGCATGATCCTGGAGTCCCGGGATCGAGTCCTGCATCAGGCTCCCTGCATGGGGCCTGCTTCTCCCTCTGCCTGTGTCTCTGCCTCTCTCTCTCTCTCATGAATAAATAATAAATGTAATCTTTAAAAAAAAAAAAAAAAGGCCAGAAAGAAAAACTCCCTGCTCTTATAGAAAGTATACTCTAGTTGTGGAGACAGGGAAATAAATGGGTAAATTGTACAGTATTTAAGAAGACAGTAAACAAGATCAGAAGACAGTTGTTAAGAGAAGTCTAGTCCAATAAGCACCAATGTGCATGTCTCACTGCGAGTTTTTAATAAAACGGCATTGATAAAGTACAATAAATCTCTTGCCTGTTCAGTATACACAAGAATCAGAGCTTAAAAAGTTTATCCTATGGGACACCTGGATGGCTCAGCAGTTGAGCCTCTGCCTTCGGCCCAGGGCGTGATCCTGGAGTCCCAGAATCGAGTCCCACATCAGGCTCCCTGCGTGGAGCCTGCTTCTTCCTCTGCCTGAGTCTCTGCCTCTCTCCCTGTCTCTCATGAATAAATAAATATTAAAAAAAAAAAAAAGGCTTATCCTAAACAACAGTGATGCCCAGCAAGGTACTGCCAGTCCTGAGGCCTCAACTACTGTCACCATCACTCTCTTTGACATCTCTTTATTTGAAACAAACAAAAAACACATCTGTATAAAAACTACTAAAGACCAGCAATTACAGTTATTGGCTTTAAAGTTGCATCTTTTATGTAAAACAAAGAAAAGGGAAGGAAAAGCAGTAGGCTAGATTTTGAGCAAGATACGGTCCTTTGAACTGGATAATAACACAGCCTAAATTTAAACGACTGTATCTGATAGGATTTAAGTTCAGTCGGAACCTTTCACTAAATGCTAAGGAATCATCAGTCCTCTCCAAATATACAAATCTTTGATTGACAGCTTCCAACTACTATCCAGGACATCATTGTCCATAATGCTGTCTTAAAAGGATCTCATTCTTCTAAGAGTCTAGCCTAAGGAATCCCTGCATTTATAAAAATTCATTAATTAAAACATGTATGGGCTACATGCCAGTAATGTTCCCATAATGAGCAACTATAATACACTTTATCATTAAAAAAACATTATCAATCATTAAGAAAATTTTGAAGCCATCAATATCAGTTCTCTAAACAGTAAATACAGTTGGCCCTCAAACAATGTCTGTAACTTCTGACTCCCCAAAAATGTAACTAATGGCCTACTGATGAGAAGCCTTAACAATAATATCAACTGTTGAATAACAAATATTTTATTCGTCACAGTATTACATACTGTATTCTTACAATGAAGTAAGCTAGAGAAAAGAAAATATTAAGAAAATCATAATGATGAGAAAATCCATTTACACTACTATATCGTATCAAAAAAAAATACACCTACAAATGGACCCACAGACTTCAAACTCCTAACGGTGAGGGGTCAGCTGCATATCTGATTTAAGCATTTTGTTTTACTGACCAAGAAACTGTGTCCCAAAGAGATTAAGGAGATAAATTGACTTCTCTAAAGTCCCAGCCTCATTAGCAACATTTCTATAGATTGTAAGTCTCCTATCCCAATCCAGTACTCTACTACCACATTTTTCATTTTGATCACTGCTGTCCACTAATACCTCAAGTGAAATGAACTGATGGGTTTTTTTTTTGTTTTTTTTTTTTTAGTTAGACTTGAGAAGCAGAATACAACATTGAGACTGTAGCTTGATTTCCTGCTAAATTATATTACATCAAAACTGAAAAACAAAATTAATGGAGTCAATGAAAATACCACAGGCAACATCAACAAGGTAAAAATTAGAAGACTTTTTTTTTAAAGATTTTATTTATTTATTCATGAGTGAGACACAGAGAGAGAGAGGCAGAGACACAGGCAGAGGGGGAAGCAGGCTCCATGCAGGGAGCCAGATGCGGGACTTATCTCGGGACTCCAGGATCACGCCCTGGGCTGAAGGCAGGCGCTAAACCACTGAGCCACCCAGGGATCCCCTAGAAGGCGTTTTAAACAACTAAACAAAGAATTATTATACAGAATATACAATAATCCCTTATGAATCAACAAAACTGAAATAAAAAAGAAAACTGGACAATGGGTATAAATAGACAACTCATGAACAAAAAAGCTCAATGGGTAATAAATACCAGAAGACATGCTACCTCACTGAAATCTTTTTTAAAGATTCACGAGAATCTTTAAGAAACAGAGCTATTGGGCAGCCCCGGTGGTTCAGCAGTTTGGTGCCGCCTTCAGTCCGGGGCGCGATCCTGGAGACCTGGGATAGAGGCCCACGTCTGGCTCCCTGCATGGAGCCTGCTCCTCCCTCTGCCTGAGTCTCTGCCTCTCTCTCTGTGTCTCTCATGAATGAATGAATACATACATACATACATCTTTAAAAAAAATAAAAAATAAAAAACAGAGCTATTGGGCAGCCCAGGTGGCCTAGCGATTTAGCACCTGCCTTCAGCCCAGGGTGTGATCCTGGGGACCCGGGATCAAGTCCCACATTGGGCTCCCTGCATGGAGCCTGCTTCTCCCTCTGCCTGTGTTTCTGCCTTTCTCTCTCAATCTCTCTCTCTCTCTGTCTCTCTCTGTGTGTCTCTAATAAATAAATAAAATCTTAAAAAAAGGGATCCCTGGGTGGTGCAGCGGTTTAGCGCCTGCCTTTGGCCCAGGGCGTGATCCTGGAGACCCGGGATCGAATTCCACGTCGGGCTCCCGGTGCATGGAGCCTGCTTCTCCCTCTGCCTATGTCTCTGCTTCTCTCTCTCTCTCTGTGACTATCATAAATAAATTTAAAAAAATAAATAAAATTAAAAATCTTAAAAAAAAAAGCTATTAACTTTACAATCATTAAATAGCAAAAATTAAAAAGTCCAAAAATATTCAATGCTAGCAAGAACATATGGAAGACCCTTAAGCATTGCTGCTAAAAGTATATAGTGGTATGATCACTTTAGAAAGCAATCCTGTCATCTCTAATTAATTTCTGTGTGTGTGGGTATATATGCACATGTGTTTGTGTGTATCCTACCACCAAACATGGTGTATACCATGACCCAGCAGTCCCACCCTCGGTGCTATAACCAAAGAAACTCCTACGTGGGTTTATAGGAAGGAGACCAGAGTAAGACCATTCAGTTTGGGAGTTGTCCATAATAAGACAGTAAGAGACAACAGGTGTTCATCTTTAGGGGACTACATACATTAACCCTATCTTGTAGAATTGGTTTCCTCAGACTGAAAAAACTCTTGCTTCTAAGTATCTGAATGTCTTGCTCTTCAACTTCAATTCAGTCTTTGCTTGAATTGTCAATTCATAAGTAGGTAAGTCCCTAGATCCTTAGATCATCCAATCTACAGTACCTAACCCGTACAGATTACTGTACCTACAGTACAGATTCAACCTAGAATCTATCTGGTCTGGTTATCTTTCTTAATTTTTCTTTTTTCTTTTTTAATTTTTTTAATTTTTATTTATTTATGATAGTCACAGAGAGAGGCAGAGACACAGGCAGAGGGAGAAGCAGGCTCCATGCACGGGGAGCCCGACATGGGATTCGATCCCAGGTCTCCAGGATCGTGCCCTGGGCCAAAGGCAGGCGCTAAACCGCTGCGCCACCCAGGGATCCCTTTCTTAATTTTTCTGCATAACATTTTTAAGTATTTGACATCTTAACCTCTGTGTTTATTGTCCTGACACCCGCAACTAGAACTTAAGGTCCAGAGACCAGGAACTTCAATTTGTTCAAAGGTGTATTACCAGAATCTAAAATTGTACCTGGCATACAGGAAAGTGATGACTAAAATAGTTGTTAAATAAATGAATTCTATCACTAAATCCCGATCTCTGCTTATAGTTGTGTAAAGTCGCAAAAATGAACCCATCTCTGACTTTTCAAGCCCACTCAACCTAAGCTCCAGAGTACATAACAATCCACCTAGTTTCAACTCTCTGGTAATTCAATTTGCATTCACAGTACTAAACAAGGAAGCAGCTTCTACCGGCCAGCCACTACTCTAAGAAATAAAAATAAATAAGAGTCTTTGAGGTCCAGTTTGAAAATGGTGGTGTTGGCTAAGTCCTGGGTTTCAGGGCTGCCAGGTCGATCCAGGGCCCCTGGGACCCAGCTGGGACAGTCCTTGTCAAGTGGCATCCAGGGCAAGGAGGGCTCTGCTCACATGTGGAAGGCCCTTACCTACTTTGTACCGCTCCCAAACGTGAGAGTAAGCACCTTCCCGAAGTTGCATCACAAGAGCACAAGAGATCGTAGATGTTGTCTACCTCCAAATCAGCATCAGGTTCAAGTCCTTTTTCTAGGGAGATGGTAATCATACTCTATCCCATAACTCTAATGTGAATCAGCTTGACTGACTGGCTATGAAGATGAAAAAAGAGAACCCGAATCACTATCTCGTGGGGGCCACAGCAGGGTCTGGACCATGACTATACACAGGGACCAAAAAAGTAAATGGAACCTTAAGCTTACCCTTCTTTCTCTTATCAAATGATGACCAGTATACGGATATTCTATCCCTTTGGTTATGACAGGAAATAGCTTAATACATAAATTAGACAAAAGAAAACAAAAGAATCTTGGCATTCAACTCTAAAGAAGAAAAAAGACAACAAAGCTATTTTGGAAGAACATAAGGAGAAGACGTAACTCAGTGTAAGCAGGCTGGGGAAAGCCTGGGGGGGAGCAGCAAAGGTGGACAAGATAGTGTTTATGCTGAGTAGGAGTTATCTAAATAAGTCTGTTATGTCAAACAGGTGTTGGGTACATTCTAGGCAGAAGGTGCACAACATATTAATGTCTCAACTTTAAAAAAAACATTCTAACAATTCTAAAGAACTGCAAATAGTTCACATGACAGAATAATTTGAAGTAGGAAATAGCAGAAGAAAGCAAAAAGCTGGGCAGCCCAGGTGGCTCAGCGGTTTAGCGGTGCCTTCGACCCAGGGCATGATCCTGGAGACTCGGGATCGAGTCCCACATCGGGCTCCCTGCATGGAGCCTGCTTCTCCCTCTGCCTGTGTCTCTGCGCCCCTCTCTCTCTGCGTCTCTCATGAATAAATAAATAAAATCTTTTAAAAAATAAAAAAAAGAAAGCAAAAAGCAAGCAAGATCTCACGAAGGCCCGTATTTACTAAATTTGGTAGTTTGGATTTTAATCTGAAAGCCTGCAAAGAAACACTGTAGAAAAACACTACAATCTGCCTACAAAAAAGGAAAGGATAGAGAGGGATTCATACCCATTCTTAGGAGAAAGGAAATTATTTAGAATGTTTATACAAAGTCCAGATAATGATAATCTGAACCAAGGTGGTCGTTACAGGGAAAAATGGATGAAAGATGTAGAACAAGATTTTGTAAATGATTAGAATTTTGCAGGGCAGAAAGGGGGGGAGTAGCACATAAGGGGAAATAAGAGGGGAAAATTAAGATTTGGGGCATCTACGACTGAATGGCAGATAAGGATGACAGGAGGAAGAGAAGCAACTTCAGAAAGAGTGAAGTAAGTAATTTTTGAGCTGAACTTAAGGTATCTTAAGACAACCACAATATGTCAGAGTTGAAGAGTAATCTGTGCTAAAGAGACAGAGATTTGCTAGTGATCAAAATAAAGACAGCAGTTGCAGACATCAGAGATAAGACCATTCAAGAGCAGACGGAGGCAGAAGAGAGCAGAGGACAGTGCCTCAGTGTGAAAGAAGTATCTGAAGGGGTCAAAGAGAGAAAAATAAACCAAGGAAAGATTGGCCACAATCGGCCATGAGGGAAATAAGGAAACCACAAAGTCTCAGAAGCATAAGAGAATTTCAAAGACAACAACTACTCAAATTGTCAACTGATGAAAAAGATTCTACTAGATTTCCCAACAAAGATCAATGGTGACCACCACCCATCAAATTCAGTGACTGTAGCGGACTGCTAAAACTTCAATATACTAGGAGGCTTAAAAGAGTAATAAAAAAAAAATAAAAAATAAAAAATAAATAAATTAATTAATTAATTAATTAAACAAACAAACAAAAAAAAGAGTAATAAGGTGGCTGAGAAAATGAATACAGGTAACTCTTCCAGACACTCAAAGGAATTAACTACAAATGAAACTGAAGAGCAATCTAGAGTGAACAGAGTGTATTTAAGGTAAGTGTGTTTAAATCCTAGTAAGTTAGTGCCAGTTGAGAGTAAAAAAGGAATGACCAAGTGTTATGGACTGAAATGTATTCCCCAAAAATTCACACATCAGAGCCTAAACGGCCCCCCAGGACCCTCAATACTGGAGATAAGATTTTTCAAGAAGTGATTAAGTCAAAATAAGGTCATCAGAGTGGGGCCTAATCCAATACCAGTGGTGTTTTTGTTTTTAAAGATTTTATTTATTCATGAGAGAGACACAGGCAGAGGGAGAAGCAGGCCCCATGCAGGGAGCCCGACGTGGGACTCGATCCCAGGACTCCAGGATCACACCCTGGGCCGAAGGGAGGCACTCAACCGCTGAGCCACGCAGGGATCCCCCAGTGGTGTTCTAATAAGAAAAAGAGACACCAAAGATTCTAGTGCACAAAGGGGGCGGTCATCTGTAAGTCAAAGAGAAAAGTCTCAGAGGAAATCATACATGTTGGAACCCTGATCTTGGACTTCCAGCTTCCAGAACTGGGAGAAAGTAATTTTGCATTACTCAAGCCACCCAGTCTGTGGTATTCTGCTACAGCAACCCTAGAAAACTAATACATCAAGGAAACAATGTCCCTGAGGAGAAAAAACTCAGAGCGCAATGAGAGATGAATGGATAGAAGTAGACATGTTTACTGGTGAAAGAGGACAAAAACCAACGTTCTCACCAATGTATTTCATTTCCTCTGTGAAGAAGAAATGACAGCAACCTGGAAAGAGTAAAGAGGGAAAGTGGTGGGTCCGAAGCCACCATGGCAAATAGCAGTTATGAGCAAAACACAGAATTACTGGGCTGCTTGTCCGAAACTCAATAGATGTCTGTTGTGGCATGAATACCTAGCTCGCATTCATCAAATATTTTAGTCCCATTTTAATACAAGAGTAACTAACAAAAGAAAAGCATTGGGGGAGCCTGGGGAGGCTCAGCAGTTTAGCGCCGCCTTCAGCCTTGGGCGTGATCCTGGAGTCCCGGGCTCCTTGCATGGAGCCTGCTTCTCCCTCTGCCTGTGACTCTGCCTCTCCCTCTCTCTCCCTCTCTCTCGGTGTCTCTCATTAATAAATAAAATCTTGAGAAGAGAAGAGAAGAGAAGAGAAGAGAAGAGAAGAGAAGAGAAGAGAAGAGAAGAGAAGAGAAGAGAAGAGAAGAGAAGAGAAGAGAAAAGGAAAAGAAAAGAAAAGAAAAGAAAAGCATTGGATTAGGTCAGAACCTGGTTTATGAATCTAGTTTATGTGGCCTTACACAAGTAAGGCCATTCCTGGGTCTTCAGTTTCTTCTACCAGATGAATCAGACTCAATAATCAGCAAAAGACCGCCTCAGATCAAAATAAATGCTATAATTTTTATGGTTTATGAATGACCTGTCTTCCAACTTTTCCCACCCAAAGTGGCGTGTATCAAGCTTTAATATAAATTCATATCATCTGGAGAGCTCGTTCAAATGCAGCTTCTGATTCATTGGGTTTGGGGTTAAGCCTGAGCTTGTGTATTCTGAACAAATGCTGAGGTGATGCCATATACCACATTTTGAGTAGCAAGACTGCAGAACACAGATCCAGCACAAGCTCTACAAAGCTTGTAATTGTGGGCTTATGTGTAATCAAGGTGATATTTAGAAAACTAAACAAAGACGCTCCAGACTTACACCTGCACTAAGTACGCCTTGGCGTTCCCTGAAACACTCTCAAATTAACTTGATGATAGTCCTCATTTGGTGCAGATAGGAAAAGACAGAAATGAGTAATACTGGAATCAATAACTCCGTATTAGGAAAATCAAGATTAAATACCAATGCACAGAAATAGATGAAGCAGGTTAAACGGTGCAAAACTTCCAGTTATAAAAATAAATAAGTCACAGGGACTAAAAAGTACAACACAGGAAATACAGTCAAAAATACTGTAACGACACTGTAAGGCAACAGACAGCAGTGACACTTATCATGGACACTTATCATGGTGAGCACAGCGTAACGTACAGAACTGTCAAATCACTGTATTGTACACCTGAAACTAACACAACACTGTACATCAACTATACTTCAACAAGAACAAGAAATCTAAATACAACCACATACCTACATGCACATCCATACACCACAAGGGTCAAAATCCATCTAATCATATTATCTTTCTCAAAACACAAAGATTTTCATATCTATAAAAAACATATTTAGCTCTGGAAAAGGCTTCAGTGCATTTTAACTGCCGCATTCCTACAAGGGTTCTTTGGCATTACGGTTTGATCCTGAAATGCAGACCCTTTCTCAATGTCACAAAATGTAAAGACTTTTTAGACTACCGCATAATCGTCACCTATTTGCTCAGAACCTCCAATCCTATAACCGTGACTGGATCCACTTGTGATGGGAATATTCTTCTGCTCTAGTAAGTGTAACTAGGACAGAGGCGGCCCAGCTGACCTAGGGCTATGATAGATGGCCACAAACTATTGCTATAATTAAACTGTTTCTGCTCTTCCCTATACTAGGTTAGGGGAGGGAAAAAAAAAAAATTCCACGATCCTGTCACAATCAACAGGGATTTTCATCCTAATTTCAAAGAGATCTTCAGCGACGAAAAGATGTAAGAGAAGGTGTCATGCAATGGAAGCCTTCTGGTCACGCTGCCCTTAACCTGAAGCCTCTATACTGAAGAGAGAAGTTTAAAATAACGTTAAAACAGAGTGAACTTCTTATCCAAGGAGAAAAAAAAAAAAAAAAAAAAGGATGATGGCTGTGAACTGCTCTTTCCTACCCTCTTCTTTAGAATAAGCCATTCTCGAAGGCACTACAAAGGACGACGACCGAGCTCGCTTATTTCGGGGCGGGGAGGAGGTATGCCAATTGCGATCCTGGCACCACCAGGCAATTCACCATCTCTGCCTAATTTAGTCACGTCCCTCCCCAAATAATACTTTCCTCGTTCCCCACCGTGCAACAAAAGAATAAGAGAGAATGGCAAACGCTCTGGGCCTCCAAATAGTTTTGCTGAATCACAAATTCCCCCAGCATGAAGCTGCACAGGTCGCCGGGCTCGAGCGCTGGCGGCCATACCTCAGCAAGCGGCCCCCCTCGGAGAACGTGGGGCTCCCCCTTCACCTGCTCGGTGAAGGCGAGGAAGACTCCGAGGTCTGATGAGAGCTCTCCCACGGCCGCTACGAGCACCAACGGAGTGGGTGCGGGAACAGCATACGCTGGTTTTACACCAAAACTGACCACGTTCTCGCACAACGGGCACCACCTCTCCCCCAAGGGCAAATGCAGCAGCCTGGCCCGCTGCCGCCGCCACAATGGGCGCCCGAGGGCTTCTCCTCCTGGCCCCCAGTGCCTGTCTCCCTGCACCCCATTCCTCCTCGGCCCAGCCCACGCCGCCCCGCCGGGTGACTCGGCCGGCCCCGGCCCCGCTGGCTCCCGGGGTGACGCAGGCCGCCCCGCCGCCTGACTGCTGGTGCTCGGCTCCGGGGGCCCCCACGTTCCCCCCTCGCCTCTCCGGCCTCCCGCTGCCCACCCCACACCTCCCTTCCACTCGCGCGCGCCGGGCCTCTCAGGTTCTCACCGTTGGGTTCGGTCCGGAACAGGCCGGCTCTCCCGCTCCCACTCCCCAACACGAAGTGAAATCGGTCGGTCCCGCGCCCCACGCTTGCAATCTCCACGCCGCCGCCTACTGATGCCGAAAGCGGCTTCTAGGAACGCGCCATGTTCGGCGTCGCGGCTCCAAACGACGCGGGCGCGCGAATACGACGTCACAGACCCCGCGGCGGGCGTGCAGCCGGCAGAGAGAGGCGGCGATAGGACGACGGCACGAGGGGAGGAGGGGCTTCCTCTTCGAAACTGAAGGCGCCTGGGGGCGAAATCAGCGGTCTGCGCCTGCGCAGTAGCGAGCGGGGCGACCGGAGGCCGCAGGGGCTGTAACCATGGGAACGGTGCCTCGGAGGCGCGAGGCTCCCGACGCCCGGGGAGGCTGGGTCTCCCGGGTCGATTCCTGGAGTCGGAACCATGCTCCCGCCCCGCCTCCGGAGAGCTGTCCTAACGCGGGCGGCTTTACGGGTCCGTCTCTGCTGGGTTGCGAGGATAATCTTGCTCTCCCATTGGTCAACCCTCTCGCGAAAATTGATTTATTTTTGCTTCCCCCCCCCCCTTAGGTTTGCTGGGCGCTCTACTCCAGAACCATGGCGAGATCGGAAAAACTAAGAAGGGAAAAACCCGCGTCTGCCTGCCTCTGCCACTGGCCAGCTTAGTGACTTAAGTTTTCTTTAGAAAGACGAGTTGTAAAGGCATGGTTGAGGGCCCATTGAGATTAATAAAAAATACTAATATTTGTCATTTATTGAACTTTTAGAATGTGCCAGATACAATGCCAAGATCTTTATTGGAGTCGTGTAGTTCAAGCCTCAAAACAATGAGGTGCTTTTTTATTGTGCCCATTTTATAGATGAAGAAACTGAAGCACAGAGAACTCAAATAATCTCCCCAAGGTCACGCAGCAAGTAAGGAGCATTGTTGGATTTGAACCAATCAGAAAACCTACATTACAAGGGTATTTGTCACGCGAGGGCTGTTTAAAAGTAAAAATATAAAAAGTTACCTAAATAATCACCAAGAAAGGAATGTCTAATCATGATACATGCATATATAATAAATTAGAAGTTGGCCACTAGGAATTACGTTGGCATGTATTTATTGACATGCTAACGCATTCACAATGCGTTGGAGTTTTTGTTACAAAGCAATATGTTCAGTACGGTCCCATTTTTGGAAAAAAACATATGCCAAAATGTTAACAAGGTCTGTCACTAGTTGAATGGTATTGTGGGCATGCTTCATTTATTTATTTATTTATTGACTTAGCCTAATTGTATCTTCTAATTTTACTAAAGGTGATACTTGTCAGGTTTTATATAGTCATAGAATCACGTGGGATCCTGTTAAAGCACAGAGAGTCAAACAGGAATATGCAATAAAAAGTATATAGACATATGAATGTGTGTGTGTAACACGGGGCCAAGACAGAGATTTTCTTTTTTTTTTTTTTTAAGACTTTATTTATTTACTCATGAGAGACAGAGAGAGAGGCAGAGACACAGGCAGAGGGAGAAGCAGGCTTCATGCAGGGAGCCGGTGGTGGGACTTGATCCCAGGACCCCAGGATCATACCCTGGGGTAAAGGCAAGTGCTAAACCTCTGAGGCACCCAAGGATCCCCCACAAGGATGTTTTATAAGAGAGAGGAGTGTCAGAGAGAGGTGTGACCATGGAAGTAGAGATTGGGTCCATATGAAGCCAGGAGTAAAGGAATGCCAGCAGCTGGAAGGGAAGCTGGAAGTCACATTCTCTCCCAGATTCTGGAAGAAACGCAGTCCTGCAGGGGATTTTAGACTTAAGACCTTCAGAATTCTAAGATAATAAATTCATGTTGTTTTTAAACTAGTTTGTGGTAACTTTTTCCGTAGGAAAAGAAAACTAACACATGTTCCAAAGCCATAGGCTACATTTCATTTAGTACTGCAACTTGTATAATCCTGGGTCTGGAGCAACTCTTACAATACAGCTCTCCTTAGATGCTGATGGATCATCAGATGCTTACCAGGTTACGAAAATAAGTCTTTGAGAAACTGATCTGCCCTTGGCAATATAATTTGTAGCAGATTCAGTTTTATGATTTTTTTTTAAAAACTTGAAACAATAACAATGTCTTTCAATAAGGATCTATTTAATAAATAATGGTAATATGTATTTAGCTAGGTAGAAAGAGGAGAAGAGTCTAATATATCCAAAAAGTCTTAGAAAATATCAATATGGGGACGCCTGGGTGGCTCAGTTGTTGAACGTCCACCTTGGGCTCAGGTCACAATCCCAGGGCCTGGGATCGAGTCCCACATCAGACTCCTCGCAGGTAGCCTGCATCTCCCTCTGCCTTATGTCTCTGCCTCGATCTGTGTGTGTTTCATGAATAAATAAAATCTTTAAAAAATATATCAACATGTAATAGAAGTTAATTCTGAGTGGTAGGTTTCATATTCTAAAATCTTTTGTATTATCTACACTTTTTTGCAATGTTTAAGAATTACTGTAATAATCAAAGGAAAATAAAACAATTTCTAGTTTGGAAGAAGGAACATAAGAATATCCTCTATCTATGGCTTTTTTATGATGAAATGAGCTTTTTATTTTTTTTTTCATTTCCTGCTGGTAAGAATAAAAACTGATTCAAGTGTTTTAGAAAATAATTCGTAGGGGCGCCTGGGTGGCTCAGTCAGTTCAGCGTCTGCCTTCCGCTCAGGTGATGATCTCAGGGTCCTGAGATTGAGCCCCACTTCTGGCTCTCTGCTCAGCAGGGAGCCTGGTTCTCTCTCTGCCTGCTTGTGTACTCTATGTCAAATAAGTAAATAAGGGAAATATTTTTAAAAATTAAAGAATTTGTTAATCTATGCCCAGAGACTTAAGTGTCCCTAGAGTTTGACTAAATAATTTCAATCTTGAAAATTTGTACTAGGACATAATCAAAAGATAGAAAATATTTTTCACTTATGCACTAGAATGTGTATAGCTCTATTTTTTACAACGATGGTATGAGAATGATTTGGTAAACTCATGCATTCACAAGATGAAATCTTCATCAACTTTCAATATTGATAAACAAGACTGTATAACAACTTTGGAAAGTTTATTTTTATTTATGAAAAAATAACAAATTGTATGACTTCAATTATGTAAAAATATGTGTTGCTAAAACAACAGAAGACAACAATGTATGTCAAAATGTTCAGAGAGGTTATCCCATCATAGAGTGATTATAGGGTAAATTTTTTTGTTACCTTAAAACAGTATTTATAATGATCTGAAAAAAAATTAGAATATGTTTATAGAAGAATCTTGCCCGAAGTATTCACGGTATATAATTTCTTTCAGGGGATCCCTGGGCGGCTCAGCAGTTTAGCGCTGCCTTCAGCCCAGGGCGTACCTGGAGACCCAGGATCGAGTCCCACGTCAGGCTCCCTGCGTGGAGCCTGCTTCTCCCTCTGCCTGTGTCTCTGCCTCTCTCTGTGTGTCTCTCATGAATAAATGAATAAAATCTTAAAAGAAAATAATTCCTTTCAGACAAATATCATATTTTTGTTAAGATTTAGACACTGTAGTAGAGATTAAGATGCTAGGTACTCTTTGAAATTATACAGCTTTGTACGGAAGAATTTCATTTCACCGTGTAGACTGAATATTAGCACAATAATAGTAATGCTCCATTGTTCTAATCAAATTGAACAGTTGATATTAATTAGATTTCAATTTGATTTTATCTTGTCCAAGTGAATTATATTCCTTTTTTCATAAAAAAGCAGTATTTTTGTTAGTGAATCTATGTTTAAAGTGTGAAATTCAAACATTCTTAATGTTTTTATGACTTCTCAATACATTAAAAGTCTTTAAGGAACCATATTTTATACAAGAAAATGCTTACAAGATTTTATTGTTATTCTTTATTATATTTCCTGGCACATTTAAAATGTTATTTCAAGTATGCTGTGGATTTAAGTAAGCCTCTTCTTCTACCAAAGCAAATGCCATTATAATTCTTTTTCAAGTTATATTAAAAAATACAAGAATGCAATGAATCCATTGTACATATCCAAATTGAAAAATAATTACTTTTAATTAACAAAGGCGATAGGGGATCCCTGGGTGGCGCAGCGGTTTAGTGCCTGCCTTTGGCCCAGGGCGCGATCCTGGAGACCCGGGATCGAATCCCACGTCGGGCTCCCTGCATGGAAGCTGCTTCTCCCTCTGCCTGTGTCTCTGCCTCTCTCTCTCTCTCACTGTGTGCCTATCATAAATAAATAAAATAAAAAATTAAAAAAAAAAACAAAGGAGATAAACATGAACCAGAGAAGCATAAAATTATTTATTGTAATTCAAATTCGTGGCTGCAAAGATAACTCAAATACATTCCAGCATAAATTCCCAATGCTCGTGTTTTTAATGGAGCTTATAACCCAATGTCACACAACTTCCTAGGACTTATGGATCCATGCAGCACCTAATATTGTCTCACTTCAACGCCACCTTGATACTAACAGAAAAAAAAAAGTGACTATGGGCAGAATAAGGGGTCCCAATTATAAGAACAAATCTCCCATACTAATGACGGTAGCCCCTCATATTTTCTATTTCTGTAGAAGTTCCTCAATTGACTTTATTTTAGTGCAGAAAGTAATGAGTCCCTACCTGTGGCATACATCAGGATTGCCTAGTGGGTTTGTTACACATGCATTTGCCAGGGCTCAACTCCTGCTCTGATCTGGAATGTTGAGGTGGAGACTGCAAATGTGAATTTTCATTATGTGCTACATTAGTTTGCTCAGGCTGCCATATCCAAGACCACAGTCTGGGTGGATTAAGGAATAGAAATTCATTTTCTTACAGTTCTGGAGGCTAGAAATCCAAGGTCAAGGTGTCAGCACGGTTGGTTTCTCCTAAGGCCTCTCTCCTTGGCTTGTAGACGGCTGTCTTCTCCGAGTCCTCATGGGGTCTTCTCTGTGCACACTCGCCCCTGGTGTTTCCTCCTTTTTAAATTTTTTTTTTTTTTTTTATGATAGTCACAGAGAGAGAGAGGCAGAGACACAGGCAGAGGGAGAAGCAGGCTCCATGCACCGGGAGCCTGATGTGGGATTCGATCCCGGGTCTCCAGGATCGCGCCCTGGGCCAAAGGCAGGCGCCAAACCACTGCGCCACCCAGGGATCCCTGTTTCCTCCTTTTTATAAGGATACCAGTCACTGGATTAGGGCCCAACCTCGTGATCTCCTTCTTGCTTAATCATTTTCGTAAAGGTGCTAACTCCAAATAGAGACACATCCTGAGGTATGAGAGGTATGAAATTTAACAGATAAATTTTGGAGCAGCCTGGTGGCCGCCTTCAGCCCAGGGCCTGATCCTGGAGACCCGGGATCGAGTCCCACGTTGGGCTCCCTGCATGGAGCCTGCTTCTCCCTCTGCCTGTGTCTCTGCCTCTCTCTCTCTCTCTGTCTCTCATGAATAAATAAATAAAATCTTTAAAAAAATAAACAACAGATAAATTTTAGGAGGATTCAGCCATCATAGTGCCCTAGTGTTTCTGATGCAGGTGGTCCAAGATTCACATACAGACAAAGACCAATTTGGCTTCTAGGTTAGGCTAAATGTGCACACTCACCTTAGTCATTTAGTTTTCTGTGCCCTAAAACATGTGGCCTCTTCTAGGAGCGTCTTGCTATCTTACTCCTAAAAAAGTATCATTTGGTTTTCCATCCTTGTCACCTCCCTTATTCACGCTTTAGCAAAAGCAAAGGGGACTTAAGAGTTCACAGTACCCTAAACCATGAAAAGAGGGATTCCGTCTAGGACACAGATTCCCCTAGGAGTTTAATGCTATACCTTTTCTTCCCCCCAACTAGTAGAACTACCTTCCCGCTCCAAGATTTCGAGCTTTCCCTAGCCCGTCCAGATATGAATTCTCCTAATGAAAACCACACCCCTCTTCCCTTCTATTGTACCACTGTACTTCCATTCACAATGTCTCCCACCTTGACGCTTTCCTCACTTACCATCCAGCCCTTAGTTGTAGCAGAAACCGCCAGGGTGTGAGCAGATACGCTGGGAGTCACTTCTAGATTTGCATCCTCAGGTCTCTGGCCAAATGATGCCCATCTTGGGAGCCCTGCCAGACCTTGCCATGTAACATAGCCTCTCCCATCTACCCTGTTGATCTCTACCTATCTTCTCGGCTTTACTTTTTCTTGCAAGCTCACCACCATGTGCCATGTCTATTTTTCCCCCATTGGAAAGTAAGTTCCACTTTGCCTTGCTCACCACTGCATCCCCAGAGTGAAGAACAGTAACCCAGGAAGATGAGCATGTCCTTGAGGGGATCTTGCTTTTTTTTTTTTTTTTTTTTTTGCAAAGTATGACATAAGATCTTCTGAGAGGGACCTGGGGAGGTGCTGGAGGAAACAGGCCTGAGAAGAATTCAGAAGAGTTGAAGATCTTTTATGGAGAATGGGAGAGATTCCAGGAAATTCTAGAAGAGTGCTATAGCTAAGAGAGCAAGAGCTAAATGTGAAGCCCATTAATGTCTCCTACCTACCTTACTGTGTGATCTCCAGGAATTCTCACTGCCTGGAGAGGAGGAGAAAATGCAAAATGGTTCCTCTGGTTCCTCAGTGGCCACCACTGCCCCTTGGCATAACTAATGTTAGGCCTTTCATAGCAAGGCCCTATTTACCTTTCCTACTCACTCCTCAGCTCTACCAAGTTTCTTTTTCTCCCTTAAACATCTTTATACTTTTGTCTTTGTGAGTATAGTTTCCTTCGAATTCCCAAGTTTCCCCTGGGTAATTTTTGTTTGTCCTTTAAAGATTCCACTCAAACACTTTGTTTTGAAAATGTGCCCCCATTTCCTCAAATATTAGCTGTTGTGCTAATCATCATGGTACCTTTTCTTAAAAGGCTACAATCTTTGGAATAAGACCGGGGTTCAAGATGCAGCTGTCATTTACTGTGTGATCTTGAGCAAGATATTAGAACATTCTTGTCCTTCAGCCTTCTCATCTGTAAAATGGGTACAATGATAAGACCTATTTCAGAGAACTGTTTGAAAAGATGAAGTGAAATAATGTACCCAAAGTACCGGGCAGTGGGATTGGACAGCAAAGGATGTTATTATTACACGACCTTGTACATCTCCCAGTCTTGACAGAAAGTTCCTTAAAAAGCAGGTCTCGCATCATGCTCATGTTTTCATTCCCAATATTTGACACAGGAGCTGGGACGTGTAGATTCTCCAGAACTGTGTAATAAACTAATGATTAATGGAAAGAAGTAAGTAGTTGAAGATGCTACGAAGGTTATGAGCTTCTTCCTGAGTTAGAATTACAGCAAAGAAAGACCAAGGCTTGGGGATGCACCCGTATTAGCTTCAGGAATCCAAACAGGAGAAATTTTCTCCAAGAAAATAAGAGTGCACACAGAGCAGAAGCTGAAAAGTCGTTATGCTCGAGGGCAAAACCGACGTGGACCTTGTCCTCGCGGAGCTTACAGTCGGCTACGCTGTCCTAGCACAATACCCAAGACAGGCTTACAACCAAGACCTCTCTCCTGGGGAGGGAAGGAGGGAGGAAGGGAGGGAGGAGGCAAGGTCCCCCTTTGGCTTATCACTCAGAGCTGCCCAGCTTGGCCACCTGATGGAGAGAGTAAAACCAGGTGCCAAGGCAGGATGGAGGAGAGGATGGGGGGCAGCATCCACTGTTACTTGGGGGCACTGGAAGATGTTGACCCCTGGCAAAGCACAAGGCCAGGCCCTGGGAAGGGCAAGGCTGGCCTCATGGCTGTCGACCGGCAGGGCATTGGGCCTGTGGAGAACACCTACCCCAATCCTTTTGCTGACCCAGACCTCTCCGTCCCCCTTCCTTCCCATCTCGTAGCCCCGACCATTCTCCCTTGGCACAGTGCCTTACACCAGAGGTGGTCACGATGGGGTTTGAACTGAGTCCCACTGCCTCGGGGGACGCCTCTCCTCCCCCACCTGTTCAGGCTCCTAAACCAGGAGGCCTCCATCTCCATTACCTCTTCCCGCTCCATCCCTGCAGGAGGCCCAAGCAGACCACCGGGGATTTTTTCACTCCCTCCTTTTCACTTATTTTCCTTTTGTAGACCTCTCCTTTGTTGACAACAAATTATTATTTTTTATTTAAAAAAAAAAGAGAGAGAGAGAACAGACCCCAGAGAACAGACTCCAAGAAGAGCAGTTTCCTGTTTGACTTTCAATCCCCAGCGCCCAGTCGTGTTGAATTGCAGCTGGAGCCCCATAAGCGTTTCGGGAATGAATGAATGAATGAATGAATGAATGGCATAAAAGGAAGCAAAGCAATTCGGAGGCCTGGTGGAATTGTCACATTGGGGAATCCCTGGGGGACTCAGCGGTTTAGCGCCGCCTTCAGCCCGGGGCGTGACCCCAGGGTCCCCGGATCGAGTCCCACGTCGGGCTCCCTGCATGGAGCCTGCTTCTCCCTCTGCCTGTGTCTCTGCCTCTCTCTCTCTCTCTCTCTCTGTGACTATCATAAATAAATAAATCAAATCTTAACAAAAAAAAATACTTGCCACACCCTGGGCGCCGCCCCCGCGAGCCACGCAGCGGCCGCGTGGCCGCAGGAGCGAGCGCCGAGCCCGGCGTCCTGGGTCCCCAAGGATTCGCTGGGACACCGACGGACACCTTCTCTGGATCTCGCGGGTCCCAGGACCTGGCTCGCTGAAGCACCCATCCCCCAAGGGCGTTATGCGGGGACCAGCCGCCCCCACCTCGCCCAGAGCACCGAGCGCCGCGAACCTTACTGAAGCACCTGCGCGTCGACGCGGGAGCCCAGCCAATCCCGACCGCCGGCTCCGCCCGCGCTGTCTCCTGGGACCTGTGGTCCGCCGGGCGGAGGGCTTCCTCGCCTCGGGACTACCGTTCCCGGCGGGCTTTGGGCTCCGACGTCGGGCCCCTTCCTGGGGGCGGAGCCCGCGGCGCGAGGAGGCGGGCCCTCGTCCCTCGGGGATGCAGCGCGGAGAGGTGCGCGCGGCACCCGGGGCAGAGCCCACGTGTGGCCCTGGGGGCGCCGCCTTGGGGCCGCTGTCGTGCGGGAGGCCTGTGGGTCTGCGCCCGCCGCGATGCCGAAGATCAAGGCGGGGACGAGCGGTCGCCGCCGCGAGCGGCTCAAGCAGAGCCGGGAGCTGAAAAGCGCCGGAGGTGGGGACAGCGGGGGGCTGCGGTCGGGGCCCAACGTCGGGCAGGACCGGATCGGGGGCGCGGCCGGGGATCTGGGCCGGGGCGGTGAGGCCGGGGATCTGGTGAGGCCGGGGATCTGGGCCGGGGCGGTGAGGCGAGGGATCTGGTGAGGCCCTGGACCTGGGGCCGGGGGATCTGGTGAGGTGGGGGATCTGGGCCGGGGATCTGGTGAGGCCGGGGATCTGGGCCGGAGCCGTGAGGTGGGGGATCTGGAGCCGGGGATCTGGGCCGGGGCAGTGAGGTGGGGGATCTGGGGATCTGGTGAGGCCGGGGATCTGGGCCGGGGCAGTGAGGTGGGGGATCTGGGGATCTGGTGAGGCCGGGGATCTGGTTCGGGGCCGTGACCGGGCCCCGCGCCGCCGCCGCCTTCCCTTCCCGCGGGAGCTGGTGTCGCCAGTGGCTCCGCTTCGCGCGGGAATCCCCCCCCCCGCCCGCGCCTTCCTCCCCGGGACGGTCCGCTGCCCGCTTTTCCGTGGGACACTGAGGCTCTTGCCGTGTTTTCTTCCAGGACTGACGTTCAACACGGGGATTGGGCAGCACATACTGAAAAACCCTCTCGTTGTGAACAGCATCATCGACAAGGTGGGTGCGGACGGGGAGGGGCGTTGGGCTGTCGACCTGATTCCAGCAGCACTTGGGGCCCAGAGGACGCCCTCGAGATGTTGGAGACAAGAATGCTCTAGTTTTCATAGGCCTGGGCGTGGTGGGCTTTGGCCTGGGTTTCTGTAGATCGTTTACTCCGTACACGGACATTTGTACTTGTCCAGCAGATTATTACTGTTCTATTACTAATCACTTGTTTTAAAATTAAGTTTTAGTAACAGTTGTGCTTAATAATCAGCTTGCAAATTTTTTTTATTTTTTTAAAATTTTTTAATGAATTTATTTTTTTATTGGTGTTCAATTTGCCAACATATAGCATATCACCCAGTGCTCATCCCGTCAAGTGCCCCCCTCAGTGCCTGTCACCCAGTCACCCCCACCCCCCACCCACCTCCCCTTCCACCACCCCTAGTTCGTTTCCCAGAGTTAGGCGTCTCTCATGTTCTGTCTCCCTTTCTGATATTTCCCACTCATTTTTTCTCCTTTCCCCTTTATTCCCTTTCACTATTTTTTTATATTCCCCAAATGAATGAGAACATATGATGTTTGTCCTTCTCCGATTGACTTGTTTCACTCAGCATAATATCCTCCAGTTCCATCCACGTCGAAGCAAATGGTGGGTATTTGTCGTTTCTGATGGCTGAGGAATATTCCATTGTATACATAAACCACATCTTCTTTATCCATTCATCTTTCGGTGGACACCGAGGCTCCTTCCACAGTTTGGCTATTGTGGACATCGCTGCTATAAACATCGGGGTGCAGGTGTCCCGGCGTTTCATTGCATCTGTATCTTTGGGGTAAATCCCCAACAGTGCAATTGCTGGGTCGTAGGGCAGATCTATTTTTAACTCTTTGAGGACCCTCCACACATTTTTCCAGAGTGGCTGCACCAGTTCACATTCCCACCAACAGTGCAGGAAGATTCCCTTTTCTCCACATCCTCTCCATTTGTGGTTTCCTGCCTTGTTAATTTTCCCCATTCTCACTGGTGTGAGGTGGTATCTCATGGTGGTTTTGATTTGTATTTCCCTGATGGCAAGTGATGCGGAGCATTTTCTCATGTGCATGTTGGCCATGTCTGTGTCTTCTTTGGTGAAATTTCTGTTCATGTCTTTTGCCCATTTCATGATTGGATTGTTTCTTTGCTGTTGAGTTTAATAAGTTCTTTATAGATCTTGGATCCTAGCCCTTTATCTGATACGTCATTTGCAAGTATCTTCTCCCATTCTGTAGGTTGTCTTTTAGTTTTTCTGTTTCTTTTGCTGTGCAGAAGCTTCTTATCTTGATGAAATCCCAGTAATTCATTTTTGCTTTTGTTTCCCTTGCCTTCGTGGATGTATCTTGCAAGAAGTTACTGTGGCCGAGTTCAAAAAGGGTGTTGCCTGTGTTCTCCTCTGGGATTTTGATGGAATCTTGTCTCACATTTAGATCTTTCATCCATAATCACTTTTTTTCTAGGTACCGTTTGTCACTGTTAGTTTTTATTTACTAACCAGGGTCTAAAAAAGATGTCGTAATGACAGCTTAGGAAGTTTTTTTCTGCCGAGAAACCTCTATGGTTCGATGCAGTGCATCCCATAAACCCCTTCGAGGTTCATCTTGCAGGGGTGGGTAGTGGATGCGCTCCTACTATTTGGGTGATGGAGTTTGGAAGGTGAAGGGTATATAGCACAGATTACTTTCCTGGCTACAAAGGGAGGCATCCTGCGGCTACAGGGAGAGCATTACACATGTCGAGGATCTCATCTTGTCATGTTGTTTGCCAGAGAAGGGCCTAATGTTTTAGACTTTTTGGCTCATGGATCCCCTTTGAGCATCTGATAAAAGCTGTGCACCCAGAACACTGCAGCTTTGTGCATACAATTTCTAAGTCTTCCTATCCTGAAACCATACCGGGGTTGAAAATTGGGAAATCCCATAGACAGCGTCACATATGCAGTCCTTTCTTGTTTGAACTTATTGATAATAACAGAGTTGGTAAAAAGATGCTGTTGGAATCATTTCTAAGCTAGAAAACGGAAAGCCGTTCCCAGAAAGAACTGCTATTCCTGCTTTTCTGACTCCTATTGCCCCACCTTAGACATGATAGATTTCCACTTGCACCTAATGTTAATGAGAAAATTTTGTTAAGCACATAGATCATGAAGGGATCTCATAAAAATGGACTCAGAATAAGATCTCTTAACCATATGCTTTTGAGCAAAGATAGTCAGGTGTAAATCAAATGATGTGTCCAGGTGTGCCAGTAAAGTTACAGTGGTTGTGCTTGCTTGCAGGCTGCCTTAAGACCAACTGATGTGGTGCTGGAAGTTGGACCTGGAACTGGCAATATGACTGTTAAGTTGCTAGAAAAGGCAAAAAAGGTAAAAAGGGAATTTTGTGTTTTGGTATCAGAAATGACTATGTGTGGGGTGCCTGGGGGGCTCAGCGGTTGAGCGTCTGCCTGTGGTTCAGAGCGTGATACTGGAGTCCCGGGATCGAGTCCCACGTTGGGCTCCCTCCATGGAGCCTGCCTCTCTCTCTGTCTCTCATGAATAAATATATAAAATCTTAAAAAAAAAAAAAAAAAGACTATGCGAGCAAGCTCACCTGGTTTACAAATAGAAATCTATTTGTATTAATTGCTCTTACATTAACAGCAACCCTTGATATTTGGCTAACAGTTTTATCTTTTAAAATATGGGCAAAACAGATAAAAGTCAAAAATCCAAACTTCCAATAATAAAATGAGTCAGTCAGTCCTAGGAATAGAATATACAGCATGGTCACTAGTTAACGTGTATTAGATGTGTATTTTAAAGTTGCTAAGAGAGTAATCTTAAAAGTTCTCATCACAAAACACAAGAATTTTTGTAGCTATTTGTGCCAATGGATGCTAATTAGACTCTTTCGACAATACATACATATTTTGCAGTATATACACATCATGTTGTACACCTGAAACTAAGATGTCAACTGTCTCTTGATTTTCAGAAAATGGATTACAAAAATGAAAATATGGGATGTATTATTTAGGAAAACAGAAACTACATTCGGTTTTTCAATACAGGGTATTTAATATAGGGAGTTGGTTACATGGTTGTAGATGACTAAAAAGAATAAAAGGGGAACACTATTGTAACCCCAAAATAATAGTTGCAAAGAGCAGTACCACCTCTAGGCAGATTATTAGTGTTCTATTACTAATCACTTAGTAATTAGTGATTATGAAGTGCACCTCTAGGGTACCTCTAGGCTCGAAGGGGGATGAAACGAGGAGGCTGGAGGGTTGGAACCTAGACGGTGAAATCTAAAGAGCTGCACTATAAAGAGTGGGAGGCCACCTGGCTGCTGCTGGTAGCTTCTCTGTGTCGTCGCTCATGCAGTTTCCAGGTGAAAGGATCCAAAATGTAGAAATGGGATAAAGGGAACCAGTAGGTGTTAGTTGAATGCCCATGGGCTGGCAATAGCAGGAAACAGTTACCATCCAAAGAAGGCATCAGGGGACCAAGTAGGAGTGGGGACCATCCAACAGGGGCCACTCAGACCAGAGTCTGCTTTTCTGAAAGGTTTTCCTTGTGGTTTGAAATGGTAGAGGAAAACTGAAGGAAAATTGAAGGTAGAATTAGGGGGGAAAAAAAGTGTGATTCCCGTTAATAGTGTATGAGTTAGGATTGAGATAATAAGATTTATACTCCATAATTAACCCCCAGATACTTTTTTTTTTCCCTGTGTAGGTAATTGCCTGTGAACTTGACCCAAGGCTAGTAGCGGAACTTCACAAAAGAGTTCAGGGCACGTGAGTATGAGTGTATGTGATAGAATTAAAGTGCATTTCCAGTCTCAAGAAACAGTGCTCTTTTTTAACTGCTTTTTTTCTTGCCGTTAGGCCTCTGGCCAGCAAACTTCAGGTACTGGTGGGTGATGTGTTGAAAACAGATCTGCCATTCTTTGATGCTTGTGTGGCAAATTTGCCGTATCAGGTATATGTTCAGATGGTTGGGAACATCATACAGAATGTTTCTGTGGTGCATCATCCCCAGAAATAACTAGTTAATTCTCTTACAGATCTCTTCCCCCTTTGTCTTCAAGCTGTTGCTGCACCGACCTTTTTTCAGGTTTGTGACAAAAGACCAAAAGTACTGGCAGATCTTGGGCCATGAACACAGACAGCCAAAGATAAAAGTTGATTCACTTAAAAAACTGTTGGAGAATTGGAGAATGTATTTTGTAGAAAATACCTATTTGTCTGGAGGTCTTTTTTATTCATTCAACAGGGTTTTTGGGAAGGGGCAGCATTAGCCTCGGTCAGATTCATTATTACGTCTAGACAGTTGAAATGGTCTCCCTACTAGTTGTCACTAGCACATCATGTAACAGGTTTTCAAACTGCAAGTCAAAAACCCTTTAAATGGGTATAAATTTATTGAGTCCTGACCGTCATTTTTTTAAAATGACATGGACTAGGATGTATCAGAGGGCATTCACTGCATGTGGCTCGGGTGACTATAGCTTTGTGAAACTTCTGCTTGAGTTACATAAACACATATACGTAGATATTTGTAGTGTGGGTTGCAATGTCAGATGTTAACCCATAAACACCATTGGGCTGCTGAGCCAATTTTGTGTGTTTGGGTTTTTTTTTCCCTAGAAGGGGTAATGGACTAGTGCTTCTCTGAAATGCTTTCTCATCTGAACACTGAGGCCTTACACATGCAAGGAGTCAGTGGTGCAGCCATCAGAAAATAAAATGAAAAGCCAACTGGGTCATTTTGTGACAACGAAGCTAAAGCTCAAAGTATCATGACTTCTAATAAGCTGAACGAATTCTCACTAACCACAGATACTGCTTTGCTCCATTTCCCCCTAATAGAATGAAATAGAAATAAATTTATAGTTAAAAGTGACCATTTTCCTTATTCCTTTCTACTGTCTCTTTAGATGTGCTGTACTTATGTTTCAAAGAGAATTTGCTCTCCGACTAGTTGCAAAGCCTGGAGATAAATTATACTGCAGACTCTCAATCAATACACAGCTGTTAGCACGTGTGGACCATCTGATGAAAGTAAGTGAGTGTGAAATAATGTGGCTTACCTCAGCCATGACCGTCTGGTTGTATCTTCTTGAGGAAAGCGTCTTTGATTACTAATTTAAAACTTTTTCAAAAAATAAAAAATAAAAAATAAAAAATAAAACTTTTTCAGAGGACTCCTTATTTTCTGATTAACAGGTTGGAAAGAATAACTTCAGGCCACCACCCAAGGTAGAATCCAGTGTGGTAAGAATAGAACCTAAGAATCCACCACCACCCATCAATTTTCAGGTGAGGTTAAAAAACCAGGTTATTCAGTAAAGGCAGAACAAAAACCAAGCTAGAAAATGTGTCTATAGCAGCAGAAAAATATGGAGTTGACCTTAATGTCCAAACATGAAGGAAAATGCTCATTATGACATCCCTGTGTTGGGAGTAGATTGAATAATTGGATGGAAGATCATTGTGAAGAGCACAAAAAAACAAGGAAAATGTTTGCTAAAAGTACAGAATAGAATGCCACTGCGTCCCACTAGCACTTATAGCCATAGAAAACATGTACCTATTTGAGTAAGACTTAGAAAACAAGGTAAAATGAAAATAGTTGTTAAAGCAATATTATGAATAACTTTTTAATCATAATTCATGTTTTTGCAATTTAAAAAGAGAAGTTGCATCACATGATGTAAAACTGTACTGCAGTCGCTTTGGATAAAAACATGACTACTTGTGTGGTCAGTATGGAGTGGTTTGTTAATCACTCCTTCAGGGCATTCTGGGTATGTTGCATAGGCTATTTCTCAATCATATCTGTTTTGAACCATGTTTTTTGAAAATGGCACTTTGATTTAAATAAATGTCACATTGTTCCTTGTTCAGATGTGGAACAATTTTTTTTCTAATTTTTAATATTAAGGATACACTATTCAGTGAGGCGGACAGAAGTGCCAGAAATTGTCTTACTTTTTGCATGGGTCAGCCAGATCAAGATACAGAACATTTTCATCATTCCAGAAGGTTCTTTCAAGTTTTATATATTAAAAGACAAAATAATACCTAGCAGACATAGGCAAGGTTTAATTAACTAATTAATTATTATTTGTTTATTTATTTATGATAGTCACAGAGAGAGAGAGAGAGAGAGAGAGAGAGGCAGAGACACAGGCAGAGGGAGAAGCAGGCTCCATGCACCGGGAGCCCGATGTGGGATTCGATCCCGGGTCTCCAGGATCGTGCCCTGGGCCAAAGGCAGGCGCCAAACGGCTGCGCCACCCAGGGATCCCAATTTTTTAAAAGATTTTATTTATTTGGCAGGGTGAGCGCACGAACAGGGGGAGTGGCAGGCAGAGGGAAAGGGAGAAGCAGGCTCTCCGCCGAGCAGGGAGCCTGAGACGGGACTCAATCCCAGGACCCTGGGATAATGACCTGAGCCCCAAGGCAGACACTAAGCCACCTGAGCCACCCAGGTGTCCAAGATTTGATATTTTTAAGAAGTGATCCATCTTCTTTTTCAGGAATGGGATGGCCTGGTAAGGATCACCTTTGTTAGGAAGAACAAGACACTCTCTGCTGCATTTAAGTGAGTATTTTACTCATTTATATGATGTATGAAGACCAGTGCTGTACAAACTGTATAAGTGACAGAATGTGATAGAATTTGATCGTTATCCGGGATCCCTGGGTGGCGCAGCGGTTTGGCGCCTGTCTTTGGCCCAGGGCGCGATCCTGGAGACCCGGGATCGAATCCCACGTCGGGCTCCTGGTGCATGGAGCCTGCTTCTCCCTCTGCCTGTGTCTCTGCCTCTCTCTCTCTCTCTCTGTGACTATCATAAATAAATTTAAAAAAAAAATTAAAAAAAAAAAGAATTTGATCGTTATCCTTAACAGATATCCTTTTTTTTTTTTAATTTATCCATTTATGAAAGAGACGGAGAGAGAGAGAGAGATAGGCAGAGGCACAGGCAGAGACAACAGGCAAAGGGAGAAGCAGGCTCCATGCCGGAGCCCGATGTGGGACTCGACCCCGGGTCTTTAGGATCACGCCCTGGGCCAAAGGCAGGCGTTAAACCTCTGAGCCACCCGGGGATCCCCCTTAACAGATATCCTAAAGCATAAAGATTACCCGTGTCCAGACACATTTTTCTTTCCAGACACACTTTATACCTTTTTCACTTCCTTTGTATTTTGGGGGGCAGGAAAATTTCACAAAAAAAGTTCCTAGAGTTTTGGAATTAGATCAGACTTTTTAGCAAAATGGGGGGAAAAACCCAAAAACTGACCATTCATCTGATTTTGTTCCTTGGAAAAAATGGAGTGATAGTGGAACCTTTCCACACTTGTGAAAAATTCATGCGATTCTATTAACTTAGAAACATTTCTGAATAGCAGTTTGAAGCCCAAGGGCAAAAGAGAGGTTCTGAAAGCCTTAATTTAGCCTTTTTTTTGGTGATGTTTTGTGGAGAGTCTACAACTCCTTTAAGAATTTCAGAGATATTTATGAGTACTTTTTAAGTATAATTAATGATTGTTTCTTAAGTTTAAATATTCAACACCTTTTTAGCCCCTTAATTTTACTATGTAGAACTATGTAGAACATTTAACTTTATAAAGCTGAAAGGAAATTATCTCTGATTTGGGAATAATAATAGCAACATCACTTATTTATTGTACAGGTCAAGCGCAGTGCAACAGCTATTGGAAAAAAACTACAGAATCCACTGTTCGCTCCATAATATTGTAAGCAAAAAAATATTTCTGGGGTTTGGATTTCTTGTGTTTTAAAATGCTCCTCTACTTATTTCCATCTATTATCACTTGGTTCTTAATTTGGTACAGTCCATAGGATCCTTAAAAGTGATGTATAACTAGCACAACCTTAACTTGAACTCTGGTAGGTCAATACTAGTGTATATTCTTGGAATCAATCTGAGTGGCCTCAATTACTACACATGAGCTTCTTTAACTAGATAGTTGTTTTTAGACATAAAAGGAGATTCAGTTGAGTCATGACTTTCTCGAAGCTTTAGGCAGCATGTGTAGCTTGCTCAGCTCAAATTATGTACCATTTGCTAAGTGTATTGTGACCATTCCTTGTTTGTTGCTCATGTACCATTTTTTAAGTAACTTTTTTTTAATACTCAGAAATTGAAATGATTATCAGAATAAAGCATAGGCCAAATAGGAATTTTTAGTTGTAGGCCTCATGCCTCTTTATTAACTCTGCAACGTTTTCTCTAACCGATTTTGTATGTGTCAGCACACATACAGTTCTTTTGAATTAATTACGCAGAGCAGAAAGAGAAGAGCAAATTTCCACTGTATTTTTTGACTCAGATCTTGAATGGCTTAATATATCATATTGCTACCTTCATTTTTTCTTTTATGGACAAAGGTATTAAACATCTGCCTAGGAAAATATTAAGGCAGGAAAATATTAAACTGGATTAAGAATAATCTTTGGAGAAAAGATGTGAGGTATGAAATATTGAATATTCCCAAGGGCTGGAGGTCATCTCTTTGAGAAAGATTTGCTGATAAAATTGAATTTGGGCAAAAAAAATGTTAGGTATTTTTAAAGAAATAACAGTTGTTTTAAAATTCAGTTAAAGCTATAAACTGAATTTTAAAGCTATAAACTATTTTGTGATATATAAAGTGCCTTAACCCTGAAACTGTTAACTATTTCAGAATTTATAAGAAAAAGGGCAGTATATAGGTTTTCTGAGTATTTGGTATGTGCTGAAGATTAACCACTTAACTAATTAGAGATCTAAAAGTCTGAGCTGCACAAATAGGCTTTTCAAACTGTCATGAACAGAAAAAGGTGACTGTCAGTTACTGAACTAAAAAAAAAAAAAAAAGAGTCAGTGTGACTTCATTAAAGATATGTTGTTCATTTATTCTGAATCTTATATTAATAGATAATACCAGAAGATTTCAGCATAGCAGATAAAATACAGCAAATCCTAACCAGCACAGGTTTTAGTGACAAGCGGGCCCGTTCCATGGACATAGATGACTTCATCAGGTAATTACATTTTTCTTTTTTCCTAAGTGTTTACATTTCTTTACTGTGACACCTTCAGTTTAGAGATTTAAAGGCTTTTAAGCGGTATAAGGTGCTACCTGGAGTTATTGCATAGCACTTCCATGGCATGGAATAGTATTTGGTGTAGAAGATGGAGGCTAGTTAGCTGCAGCAGATGAACATTTTAAGAACAGTAATAAAGAACAGTCCGAGCCTGGAGATAGCCTCTGTGTCAATGTGTGTTGTGGTATGTGTTCTCCTCCCCTTCACCCTCCTCCCCCAACTCCCATTCGTAGTTAGTCTTAATAGTGTCTTCAAAGTAGCCTGTAAAGTAGAAGCAAGCATAATACACGTAGATGGGTCTCATTCTCTTTTTCTGTAACGGGAAGAGCTATTAAACAGATCCTACATGTGAAATAATGTCAATTACAATCATACCTGGTTTTCACTTCTAACTGGTTTAATAATAATTACTTGTTTTGTAGACCGAGGCAAGTTCTACACACCTAAAATAAAAGAATGGCGTCATAATTAACAGGGCAGTGCAGACCAAAATTTGTTTTTCTTTAATTAACCAAGTTAATCTTATGAAAGCAGAGTAAGTCTTCAATTAACCAGGCAGTTATTAACCTACACTCCCTGTTTTTAAGCACTAACACTTTGGTTTCCTAATAAACCATCACTTACTAAACAGTTTTGCCTATTTAGCCAATTCGTGTTTAAAACTTCCACGTTCTAGGAGCTGAATAAAAAATGAGGGTAGATTGTTACAAAAGTAATTGTTATGGCTTTTCTAAGCTGGCAACTCAGTTTATATTTTATATTGGCAGGCTAGCAGTACTACTGAGTCTTTATCAGAGGTTAATCCTAGGAGTTGAACATTATTCATAAGTACCTATCTTCCTTTTTCAAACATTCTAATCCATCTTGAACTGTTCCTATGGGCCATCCTGAAAATCATCTCAGGTCTAAATAGAAATATTTCATCTTATTTTCTTTCATTCTCACCAAATTTCTTCAAGGTTTTTAAGCATATGCAGTTTGCTAACTAGCATCCAGTAAGTACATAGGTATCCAGAGAAAAGCAATGTGTTAAGTATTTGAACCTCAGTAACAGTGAGCCCAGAGGGGAAAAACGAACATGTAAGATTAACCACTCATCTCTCTTCTGTCTCCAGTTCCAAAATAGCTTCTTGTTCACTTACCATGTTGAAACAGAACAAGCTCCAGTGAGCTCTTAGGTCTACATAGTGGAGGTCTAAGATAATTTGGTCAAATCACCATAGCTTAAGATACATAGGCTGTGACAAAAGAGGCAACAAAATATGTGATTTTAACCATTATAGGTTTTACAAATTTAGGTGAAGAATAAAGTTAAATGATTAGTGTTAGGAGTGGGTGGGCTTCAGAGGTTTGCTGATGTTTTAGAATTTGTGGTACCAGAGCTATGCATTGTTACATGCTTTAAATTACCTTTTTAATTTAATTTCATTTTGGTTTTTCAGATTGCTACATGGATTCAATGCAGAAGGTATACATTTTTCTTAGCTATCTGGCAAACAGAATTTTCCAAACTCAAGAAAAAGAAACTGGAATTATATATTTTTTAATAATTTGAGAGGATGAACTATGCCTTTGCTTCAATGGAACACTATATGCTTGACTATTTTTGATTTAATACTACTACTGTCATCATTTATTACTATGAATTTTTACAGTACTCAATCAGACAATTCTAAGTACCCAAGGTTTTTTTGGTTGTGTTGTGTTTTTAATATCATAGGGAAGGGTCCAGTCTACACATGATAATCTTTATGAGCCGCAGGCACGCACAACTTTACACTTAAACTTATCATTTCTAACAGTTTATTGTATAAAGATGTTACTTGTTCTATTTTCTGTATATTACTGTGAGGACCTCTGTAGGCTTTTGTCCCTCAAATAGTACAAAAAGTTAAAGTATGCTTAACTCCAATGTATTTCCCATACTGTTTTTATTCATGTACACAATAAAACTGCTTTATTTTGCTTCTCTTGTTTTTTTTCTGTTTATCTTCTACAGCTTCTGTCACTCACTGCCTATGCCTTCAAGCTGTCCTGTAGCATCACAGGCTCCCATCAGGGTTCTGGGTAAACATGAGTCAGCTACTGCCACCATGAGGTGATGCCAGCCTAAGACTTCTGGGCATGGTTCCTTAACTGAAATGAGGATGCTCAACTAAAATAAAATGAACTCTAAGATAATATGCTTTTTCTTTGGGAAAGGCATAGGTTTAACAAAAGGTTTTCAAAGGGTTTTGTAAATCAAAACTTGCTTTTAAAGTTCAAATTCTGCCCTTCAACTTATTTAAAACAAACATCTCAACCAGCCATTTTCTTATGATTTCAGGCTCTTGGTATTCATGTGACTTCTGGAAAACTGAAACTTCCAGTGTCTTTTCATATACTGATGCTTAGTTTTAAGCTATTTTTAAAATGGCCGGTTGAGAGTTTCAATACATGCCCTAAACAAGTCTTAATTAGCTACTACATTTAAACCATTATCAATATAATATTAAGTGTTGTTAATGTCTTTTAATAAAGAATTATAGTACCTGATTATTTTATTTATATAAGGAAATTAATAAAAATATCTTGATTGATGACTGTTTTTAAAACCTAAATTAATAAAAAGACAGCTTCCAAATTATTTTAACAAAGGTACACTGAGTAAACCTAGAAAGGATGTTGTTTACCTAAACATTGTTTTTAAATCTGGCTTCAAAGTGATATAGTAAAACATTCCTATATAAATAAACAATTACTTATTAATAGGAATATCAGCTTATAAGAAGTCTGAGAAAGTAAAGAATGTTAAATCCAGATCCAAAAAAATTAGTTTTTCTTTAAATAATAGCTTTGAGCTGCTTTTGTTACATAAATATTAAATATACCTCAAGAGTAGGTTTTTTTTAATGTCACAAAACTACTTTGCAAAATTCATTTGTACCGTCTATCCTTACAGGAAAATTTTAAGAATTAATTCAGTTTTCCCTCTATTTCCTCTTCCCGTATGAATTACTGAGTTTCAGTCCCTTTTCTGGCCTTCAGTTTTCCCTATCTGTAAAACTGAAGGTTTGGATTATACCACCACCATCTTTTCTGGTGACAGACCTTGATACTGATCAGAATGAAGCCATTATAGGGTAAGGCAGCGTATTTGAACATGAGGAGACCTTCCACAGATAGTACCCATCTTATTTAATTAATAAATTAAGAGTAATCTGTTGTGCTTTAAAATGAGCAAGTTCACATCTCTTTATTGCCCTCTGAAGGTTGGTTAGCCTCAAAAACTACCCTTTTAAAGCATCCTCTGCAAGGTCAATAGTATCTGCTCCATTCTTCTCTCCGAAATAAACACAAATAGAACATATCTTACAACTGCAAGAAAACCTGAGTCCCTTCCAAAACAAAGGTGATTGTACTGAAGTAAATTATCTCTAAAACTCAATTCCATAGATATCATTTATTAATAAGCACATTGTGAAAATCTACATTTGTTCTAGATTTCAAGTTTACAGAGGAGCATTTCACCATGGTGTTATTAGGATTTCCCACAACTACCCTCGGGGTGCTATGAACAATGAAGTAGGGAATCTGGCTCATGTGACTCTCTATTCATAGCTTCCCTTTGGCCCAAATGAATGAGCAGTAGAGTTCCTTAGAGTAAATCTAACCAAGACATCCTTGGGAGATTTTTTCTTGTTAATCTACTCCTGGACTATCCTAGGAACTAAGGGAAAACTCCTAGAGAGATATATAAATCTTTTAACAAAATATTTACATGAAAAGTGGCCAGTTTTCTTCCTTGGAGTAGCAATCTGTAAAAATAAGTGCCACCATTTAAAAAGCAGCATACCCTAAACCAATTTATTGGCGAGAACTTGGTGATTCTCACCAAATAATGATGAAATATCACACATTAGGTAATGGATGGGGCTTGGGTTCCATTTGCCTTTTAAGGCAAAGTCAACTCTTTTTTAGCTTAATTCTTTTTCACGGGAGTTATGTACTGTCTACACTTGGCTTAAACTAACAGTTCTATTATGGACTACTTTCAGTGTACATGTAAGTATTCATGCATCAGAAGCCAATTTCCTTTATCAGTACATTTAGAAGGTACATTTTGGGGTGCTAATGGACACTTTCACTTAAGTAATGGTATTGGTAAGGATCAAATTGCACTATTAGTCCTGTTAATACCACACTGGAACACACACTGCATATATATGTATTATCCTAAGATAAAACTCTTCTCAGAATTTCGTTACTTTTTATTATACACCAACTAGTTTATATTTTAGTTCTTTACAAAGAAAATGCTAAGAAAATTATAGCCACATTATATGGTTTTAAAATCATAATTCCAGATTTCTTTACATGTAAGATGGAATGGTCCAGCAGCTATGTCCACTGTCACAGACTTTAGTTCCATTCAATGATATGGCACATCCTGCAAAATTAACTAGTCACACACAAAAAATGTCTCAAGTACAGTAAAAATGTACACACAATAAAGGTAATTTACACTGACAATTAAGGAATGTACTTTATCTTGGCTGTGCTTCAGAAATTTAGGGTCAAAAGCCTTAGTCAAGGCACAAAGCAGGAAGAGGTGAGCACAGCTGTCTCTGGGAGAGGGCAAGGTATGTACAGTCACTGATGAGGTATGCATGCACGCAAAGGATTTAGAACTGCTCAGTCTTGCTACAAAAATTGAACCAAGTTAAAAGGAAATGCTGTGGCTTCCCCCTACTATTCACCTCTGGATCAAGTTCACAACCTTACTCCATCATACAGAAAATAAAATTGGCAACGATCTCCAAAAGTAAATCACTCTTTGGGTAAATGAAACAAAATGCTTCAGTTCCCAAATCTTGGTTGTGCCTCCTGGACTAGAAGCATTTTGTAGACAAAGGAGTGTTTCATAAAATTGAAATGCCATTCAGGTGAAGGGACAAGACATTTTCCACAGACACTTAAAATTTCAAACTCTCAAATGGCCCTTACAGCTGAACCATTGAATGTTACAGCAGTGTGGGTTCTGGGAATCCTTTAGCAGCAAATGCTGATTTAAAGGGCACGGGGTCTCTTCGGGTTGATTTGCTTGCTGGCCTGTTCTTCTTCTTGTAGAGCTGCTCGAAAAGATTTCACTTTATCTTGGAAAAAAGAAAAGAACAAGAGAATAAGTACTGTATTGCCCACAATACAGTATACAACTTCATGGGTCCTATCAAATCAGTTACCTTACTTCGAAATACAAACTCGGGATTTTTCCTTTTGTTCTTTGTTGTTCAGAAACTCAGAACTAAATGCAATAATATGTAACTATAGTGACAGTTTCATTATTTAAAGATTCATAAAAATAACTTATTTCTCTATCTTCAACAGGTTTCTGTTCTGTTTGGCACATTTTACAGTGTTGAATTTTAGTTGAATTTTAGTTTATTTGAATTCCTTTTTGGAGTGTAGACATGCTATATATGTGTGTTAATGTGTACAGTCATGTTCAAAAGAAGACTGAGTCTTTTCTCTCTCTTTTTTTTAAGTAATCTCTATGCCCAATGTGGGGCTCAGACTTAACAACCTTGAGGATCAAGAGTCACATGCTCTACTAAGCTGGCCAGGTGCCTCTGAATCTTACTAAACTATAAAGTAGACATTTCTTCCCTCAAATTTGTAGACATTCTTTCCCTCAATATTAAGAAACTTCTAATCCCAATGCCTATTTTACATTTTTAAGCTATGAAATTTCAAAAGATGTTTGCATTTTTAAAACAGAAAGTCATTTTGTTCTTATCAGTGATTGTAAAAGGGGATAGGAAAAGGGGATTATAGGATGATACATTTCTTGGTCTTACAATTCCTACTATTATGTATTAACTGAGAGTCCCATCAGAATAAGAAATAGGTAAATAAATTGACAGAGGCAAATAAAAGTCATCTGTGAAGATGAGAAATATCTCCTCTCCATTTCTAATAGTGATTTTTGGTGATGTTCCCCTACCACCCCGTGATGTTTTGTAATAGCTAGACATTTTTGACCGTCACAACTGGGGTAGTGGCCACTATCATCTTGTCAATAGAGACCAAAGATGCTGGTAAGCAATGCACAATGAACAGGACAGCACCCTCTACAAACAATTACTCAACTTAAAATGTATTAATGGCACAAAGGTTATGGCCTTTGGAAGAAAAGAAAGATATATTAGTTGGAATCTCAATTTCTTTCCCCTCTTCAGAAGGACAATATTTAAAAAATTAAATTCTGAAATTTAGAAAGGAATTTAAGGACCTCTGGATCTCATACCTGTTAGTATAAGATAAAAGCTTTCAAACTTCTTATATTAATACAAAAATGATCTCTGGATGTAAAAAAGTTTTTTTCCTCCCCTAAAAAAGGACTGAATAATACAATAATATAATAGCTAGACAGTAATCCTGAAAAAATTAAAGAAAGTCAACTAAGTTGAATGCCACATTATTACAAAGAAAAAAATTAGAATTCATTATGATTTGTTCTGAATAAAAGCTGCTTGTCAGTGCTAAGAAATAAAAAATGATCACAATACTTTAAATCAAGGCTTGAATATGAAGAACATGGAAAACAAAACTAAGTTTTGGAAACTCTACATTTCCACAAACAATTCTGAATTGAGTGAATGGTCACTGCTGGCTCTATAGGATACGATTTCAAACAACCAATTTCACAAAGGACCTAGTTCAAAAATTAGCCAGTTTGGTGCTAAAAACTAGCAATTTCAATCTGGTTTACATTGCATTTCATGTACACATACACAGATGTCCATTCGCATATAAATGGAGACAACTAATTTGCCAGTGCCTAAGAAACAAGCATGCCCAATAAATGCATATGTGAGGCTACACAAATAAGCTAATTAAAAAGCCAAGGACCTGGCATGTGGGCAAGTCACATGCTTCCCTCCATTAGCAAAGTAGGAAGAATTAACTGTCAAAAGGTCTTCAGTTGTTCAAGGTCTTGAAACCTTCCACTTGATTGTTTAAAACAAGTCTTCAAAGGAAAAACATGACAGAGATACACAGAAAAGAGATGCAGACAAGAGGCTACAGAAGAGATGGTTCTGAATAGACCTAATCTAAGCAAATAATTCTGAAAAGCACTGATCTATAAAACAAAAATCTGAATGGGTATATAAAATTTACAAATTTGCTAAAATACATTTTCCCTATTTAATTACAAGATGCTTTTATCTTTTCAAATGCCTAAAAGAGAAAAAACTAAAGAGCACCTGAAAGGATGCTCCAGGTTTCTTTTTTACAAAAAACAGAATGACTAGTCTGTCTTTATACCTTTGGAAATACATTAAATGGTACCCATAATTTTTATTTCGGATGTCCTCCTACAATATGAAATCCTCCCACCAATTACAATCAAAGATCAAGAAGATTTCAAACACTAAAATGAAAAAGAAATTACCCCGCAGCTCAGTTAAAATGTCTATTTTTTGCTCAAGAATAGCTTCAAGTTGGGTGGCATATGAATCTACATCATAGTCTACTTCTTCAGTCATCTCTAGGAGAGCCTTTTCATCTTCTAACCATCGAATAGATTCCTAAAAGGACAAAAATTCAACAATCCAATAAGCTTCTCTGAAGAAAGAAACCAATTTACAAACTTCAAGTATGTTAAATATAATCAAACATACTTAAGATGGTATTCTCTAAAATATTACTAAGTATAGAACATCTTTATTTACAGGGTAAAATTAAGAAATATCTCCTTAAATTCTAACACAAACAGAATACAATAAGCCAAGCAAGGTAACTTCATTTTTCTACTTTTACTGTACCTTGGGTAAGGGTTTGGGGAAGGGAATGAATCAAATACATTAAGTATCAATAAGTGAGCACGTTAATTCTCAAAACTTTAGTATAGTAGCTACCCCTAAAACTGGGGAAGAATGATATAATAAAGATACTGAACAATCTAATAATCTATGGTAGCCTAGAACTCGCATATCATCTAGAATTTACAAATCCATTTGGGGCCTCACAGTGGTTGGCCCAAGAGTTAATTCTAAATTCTAAACACCAGCTCTTCAAAATTATTGTAACTATAGGACCGATGGACAGCCAATTTTAGAAGAATCAACAAACCACTAAATAGTAGCTACTTACTATTCATAAATGCTTTATTTTTTTTTTATTTTATTTATTTATTTTTTTTGCTTTATTTTTTTTTAAGATTATATTTATTTATTCATGAGAGATACACAGAGAGAGAGGCAGAGACATAGGCAGAGGAAGGAGAAGCAGGCTCCATACAGGAGCCCGATGTGGGACTCAATCCCGGAACTCTGGGATCATGTCCTTAAGCCAAAGGTAGATGCTCAACACTGAGCCATCCAGGCATCCCTCATAAATGTTTTAAAGGAAACCATTAAGTGATTTTTAGATAATGTGGAATTTATAAGTTTCATTTTTCAGCAATGTCCTGGATCACATGGATCACTAACATGTTCAGATCATTCTGAATTAAATAAGTTTTGGATATTAACATGGGCAACTTTCTAGCTTTCAATGCAATTTAACAGCTAATCATAACTAGACTATGTATTATCAGGCTGAATTAGCTAACTTAGCTACAGACATCTATTAGAAAACTATATATGTAATAATTAAAACAAATATACACACCATCGTATTTTTCCTTTCTTTTTGCTATCCACTTAATCTTTTAAAACAAAACCCCATTTTGAGAAATGGCATATCACAGTATAAAGGAACAACAAACGTAACTGTAAAAAGAATACTTAATTGAAACTGAAAAATACCCAGTTCTGCCAAAATACAAAGACCTTTTAGCCTTCATCATAAAATGGCAGAGTGGGAAATGATGGTCTTTATATGACAGACACCTTGCTCCAAAAGGACACTGATTATTTTCTTAAATTACAAGTGTCCCCTCTTGATTTAATCTAAACACTTCGCCTCTAAATGGATTCTAATAATAAAAGTTTGACTAAACTGTAGCTGTAATAGAATGAGTGTACATTCTTTTCTCAATTTATAAAATAAACAGTTTTCTTATTTTTTTGAGCCTTTTATCAAGGTGCTTAAATATCCTACACTGGAGTCATGTTAATATTTGTTTACAAATAAATATTTCTTCAACATCAGAGAAATAACACAGGTCAATAGAAAGACTGAGCTATTCACTTTTTTCTTAGAATGCATTTATAGTCTCCATAATGATGTCTACCTTCACTTCATAAGTATCACCCTCCAGGATATCGTCTTGTTAGTAAAGGGAGCAGGGGAGAAGGAAATCATACAGTAAATCATACAGTGCTTTTAATAGGCTGAATGTACAATGGGATGAATATGTCAGAAGTTACTGTGATAGGCAGGGATTTAACACTCCCCACTCATCTGCCACTGTTAGTAACTACTGTCCCTCTCCTGAAGCAATCTTCCTCCTCTGCAAAGAAAGCTACCTCCTTAACTGTTCTGGTAACGCTTAGAAATTTTTCTTACCGCTGTCAAATAAAACTGTCCTAACACAAAGGGGTGGTAAAGGGCAGAAGTTCAATCCTTCTCTAAAAATGGACAACTAACAAAAGCAAAACAAGCAGAACAGTAGTAAATAAACTAGATCTTTTCACCATAGTGCAAAAAAAACCACTGTTTGTAACCATCATTCATTCTTCTCAAAATATCCCATATACCCTACAAATACCCATACACACAAGTATTTTTTTTTAGATTAGCATAATACTCAAAGTATTATGAAAGTTCTTAATTTCCCTAAAGAAACACTTTGATGAAAGGTCCTGTCTTACTTTACCTGGAACACTGCCCTGTGGTCTTCTACAACTTGTTCTTCCATTTCTACCATTTGTGAGACCGCTTCGTGGAAAGTAAACAACTGGGGAGAAACTTCTTCTTCCTTAAGATGAACAAGTTTAAAAAATTAGGACATAAGGTTTACATTTTAAATATTACATAAAGTAGTTTTTCTAGGTCATTTATAAAAAATGTCATTTAGAAACTGAGGAAGATTGAAAGATAAAGACTACTAAAATATAAAAGGCAAAGCTATAACTTCTTTTTATGGGTCAAAAATATTTGATGTAGCACTCAATAAGACACCCCAAATTTAAGCCTATCATAAGGGGTAGTTTTCACTTAGCCCAGGCTTCACCACAGAATAACCCTAAAAAACCAAGCTCTTTTGGAATAATGCAATTTTTCAAGAATACATTTATTATTAGGCTGTAAATATGCTAAAGTATTTCCTCTGTATTTAATTTTCACTAACAATTTAAGTCATTTAAGTCTTAAATATCTTTTTCACCAAAAAGAGATTTCAAGATAATGTCTTTTATGACCCTATCAAATTAGTATTCTGAAGGTCTCAACTCTTACTAAATATTAATTTCCGAATTACACCATACAATATGCTTGCCAGTTTTTACAGAAATCTTAATTGACAATTGACAACTTCACCTCATCAACAAAAAACCCACATACATAAATACAATATATTCTTAGTCCTACATCAAGTGAAAATTTTTCTAGCCTTGCTTTCTTTTTTGAGCTTCTTTCCCAACTCCAATATCTGATGATTTATATCTCTTCAAAATGTGGCTTTAGTAATGAGGTTTATTTAAAATTGTTTTATAAAATATGAGCCAAAAAAAGCAGTGTTTTAAACAAAATACACAAGTCTAAATGTATATACATATTTTGGTTAAATAGTCTAAGTAGACATTTGATTTCAATCAGTATACTACCAACCCTAAAAGTTTAAAATAATAAATAATAAAATAATCAAGTTGGCCAAAGAACTTTTTCTCTTCTCTTTGTGAAACAAGTATCTGTTTTCATATTAAGACATGCAGGCAGGTATTTCTCTTTCTCTCTCTTTCTCTCTCTCTCCCACCCTCTCTGATAAACACACTCAACCAACTTTACTCATTTGGTTGCCCACCTCCCTGTCAAGCCCAGAATATCTTCTTTAAGATATTTTTTAATTTTTCTTTTTTTTTTAATGATAGTCACAGAGAGAGAGAGAGAGAGAGAGAGAGAGGCAGAGACACAGGCAGAGGGAAAAGCAGGCTCCATGCACCGGGAGCCTGACGTAGGGATTCGATCCCGGGTCTCCAGGATCGCACCCTGGGCCAAAGGCAGGCGCTAAACCGCTGCGCCACCCAGGTATCCCTTTTTGCTTTAAGATATTATGCAAGTTCCTATCACTTCTATGCAGTCTACCTAGAATACTTTTTTGTCTATACAACTATCTCTGGAATTCTAATGCTCTTTTTACCTTTTACTTTGTGTACTTCTGTTGGTTTTATCTGTAGGACATGTCTTCGATACTATCCCATTTTAATTCACCTTGTTAAGACTTAATATAATAAGAATATATACACATGTACCAGTAAACTTAACTAGATGCTAATGCTGAACCACCTCAAGATAGTTCCCTGGGAATGGAAAAATTCAAAGAAACTCACTCACTCTCAAATATGGAGACTACAAGAACTTATCATGTTATGCTTTAAGCCTCTGGATCGGTCCTAGCCAACTTCTTCAAATTAAAGTCCTACCAAGACCCAACCCAACAACAGAAGAATAAAAAAGAAAAGACCTGCTATAGAGGGGGGCTATCCTGTTTTTGTTTTCCACATTCTTAAGAGACACCATATCTAGGTACACTGCATGGTCTGTTTCAAGAATATAAAAAGCTGCTAGGGCAGCCCGGGTGGGTCAGCGGTTTGGCTCCCGCCTTTGGCCCAGGGTGTGATCCTGGAGACCCAGGATCAAGTCCCACGTTGGGCTCCCTGAATGGAGCCTGCTTCTCCCTCTGCCTGTGTCTCGCTCATGAATAAATACAGAAAATCTTTTAAAAAAACCCAAAAAACTGTTATACTGTCCTTCAAACTTTTGGAGACAGGAGAGATAGACTAGGGCAAGATCTCATTTTCAGTTTTTCATTTCCATGGTTCAAAGCTTAGAACTCTTACTTTTAACCAGGAGCCACAAGTTCCCTCACCTTTTAGAAAATCAGTTAAAAAGCAGAAATAATTATGGTATCTACCACATAGAGTTGTAAGGATTACATTAGGTAATAAGTAAAATGCTTAGCAAATACAAATTATGTAGTCAGCAACTAATAAATGCCATCTTTTATCATGAGAAAGTACTACTATGCAATTCTTACTGAGAAGAAAATGAGAAAACTACATGATATTTTAAAAAATGAAGTTATATATACTTTTACATCTGACATACAGAAAGAAATTTCCTCAATATGTTAAAGTAATTATGTGAAAACGTGTATTGTTGGTGCTTTTTTGGTTACTTCTTTAGACCTTGCTGTCCTTATACAATGGGTACATTAATATTTTTTGAGTAATTGGGAATTAAATTGTTAAATTATAAAATGTCACTAGCCATTTAAACACATAGAATTCAACTATATTTAACAAATGTTAGCATTTTGCCATGTTTGACATAGTTCGTGCATCCTTTTAATATATATGCATGTGTCCACAGTTAATTTTGTTTTTAAGCTATATGCATATTATATGCATAATTCCTAAACTTGTTTTTTTCCCTATATTACTTTTGAAACCCCCAAATTTTAATACTGATAGAAAATCTGGAAAATAGGGTCAGTAAATTTTTTAAAAGGCAAACAGTATCTATTTCAGGCTGGTGAGCCATATAGTTTTTGCCAACGCTTTTGTGCAAGAAAGCAGCTAGCCAATTCGTAAATGTATAAGCATGGACATAATTCAGTAAAACTTTATGTGTAAAAACAGATGGCTGGCCCATAGGCTGCAGTCTACTGATCTCTAATTAATTAATTAATTAATTTTTTTTTCCCCTAATTTATATAGTACTTTTCAACTATTAAGTTCGGTGATGTATGAAATGTACTATAATCAAATAACTGTAATTATATAGTCACTCACATTTTGTTCACAAAGAAGTTTTAGATCATCTCTCTGAGGGGAACTCCCCACACCCCACTGTGCCTCTAAGTCATCAATCTGATTTGGTGGATGGTGCATAATTGGACGGACATCACCAGCAGCATTTGGATCCACAGTCAATTCTTTCACCCTATAAATACATGAGAGACACCTAAAATTAACAAGGACACAAAGGAACAAAAAACTACCACCCTATTCAATAAAAAGGCAATTCAACTGACATATTAAAATTGATGATGTCAGCTTTCCAGATCAAGTTCACCTGAAATCTGCATAAACACTAAAGGGAGATTTGGTGATTAACTTTCAGAATTTATTGAGGTAACTTTACAATTATTTCAAATATAATTATTGTTCCATAATAAATGACAATTAGCAAAGTATGTAAATTCAGTATTTCAAAGCAAAAAGTAATGGTTTTTGCAATTAAATCATATAAACAGAAGAATGCTAACAACTGCACTTAGAATAATAAATCGATTGTTGCCAAAATCACAGAACTTTTAATATACTTTGTAGATATTTAGTTGTTATAGTGTCTATTAAAATAGCTACCTGTGAAATCGTCATATTTCTAATATATAAAGATTATAAGTTATAAAGTTCTATTATTTAAAAAATGTTTATTATACTTCAATTTCCAAAGTGGGAGGGTACACATTATAAATCAAGAAGATTCCTGTTATTTCCTTGCAGACAAGGAAATTTATAAGAACATACAGAGTAACAGTAAACTTCTCATTTTAAACAAGATAGTTTACTTTTCAACCATAAATATGCAAAGATGACATCATCCTTAAAAATAAGGGGGAAAAGGAAGCCTGAATTCTAAATCAACATGTTAAAGCAAATAAATCAATAAAGTACACACAAATGATCATGCAGTACAATCATCACCTGCCAAATGAAATGAAAATGAAAAATAAAAAGGCTAATAAGTACAAAAGTATAAATGAAATATTTATATGTAACACAACTCAAAAGAAACTATGAAAATAAACATCTTATGCATATAAGGAAGTAGACCTGGTAATCGAAGGAGAAAAGTCGTCATATTCATAAGAAGGAGAGAGATCAGGGCGACTGCCACTACCCTGTGAGAAGGGAATGTCTGATGGACTAATTCCAAACTCCTTTACTCTGCAGCACCAAAACAGCAACAAATTAAAAGAAAATGCTCTTGTAAAGACAGTAATGCATATTTCAAGTTTTTATTTCATATTCAGTTTAATTTGTTCAGAAAAAGGTATCAACATTGTTGTGACTTACTGTATTTAGACTATTTTAATAATAATCAATTTTTAATTTCTCTGTCCTATTTGACTCCTTATTCCACAGTCCTTCTTTTCTGGTGTGTTTCCCCTTTTCTCATCCTCTCTGGAAGTTTAACTAGATGACCACCTATAATTGAAATGCTTCTTCTTGAACTACATGATTATTAATCAAATCTCCTTGTGTAGTCAGTATTACAAATATTTTGTTAACATTAATTAGCCCTCAATACTCTTGCAGTCTTTTAAAAAAGAACAGGAGTATTAAGTCCTAATGGCATCCGCTGTTTGTAATGAATTAACTTCTTCCCTATGCATCTAGAATAGTTTCATCCTTGATATAAAATGAGAAATCACTCAAATAATTTTATGTTTGGTTCAGATGAAGAACCCTGGTTAAGAAAAATTTATTTAGCAATGGATTTTAAATTGCTTTTGTTAACAATTTATAGTCTCTAAATAGTTATATTTTCTCATGATATTATTTTTGCCATTTTGCAGATAAGAAATTGGTTCAGAGCAATAATGCATCTTACCCAAGGTCATTCAATGAGAATGTGGCATGCATAAGTGAGATACACCTAGCTTTGAGTACAAACATTATGTTACTTAAATATCCAATATACGGACCATCTGTTTTTCTCGTTACTTCTTTTAGATTTGATCTAAATGAAATTACTGTTTTGTTGGGTCATAAATAGTTATACAGATCAAACTAATAATTACATATAGATCAAACTAATATATTTCTTCTACTTACAATCTTTCTTTGATCTGTTGATAATGTCTGTTATCACAGGTTCAATACTATATTCAGCTGCCCTTCATTGTTCATAGTCACTTTGGAAAGCTTTTTTACCATACAGAGACTGACATAATCTAAATTTCTAACAGTGACATCATTCTTTTTACTCCCAGCTCCATTTAGAACTCTTTCAGAATCTCCTAATTTAGATACCCTAGTAGCCCCTAATAGGCTAATATTTTCTCTATTCCAAGCACTCTTGTCCAACTCAAACAGTAAATACTATATGCGGGAATTATATTCCTCAAATGAGTTATCAAGGGAGGTTGAAAATCTTTATTCCTAGAGATTTGGAAAGAAAAGACAGAATTATTTGTCCCAGATGGTTAGTCATGTTGCAGATGAATTACAATACATGATAATAAATTAAAACATTTACTTGGACCTAAATGAACTACAGGAATGGCCAGAGACAGCATTTTCACATTAGGCAGATTCCTTTGCAGTCAGAAGTCTGAAGACAAGGAGGGGCTATGTTTCTTTTAATTCTATAACATGGCAATCTTCTGCTATACTAAGCTGTTGCTCATCTCTCCCGTGAACAATTTGAAATAAGAAGCTTTTAAATTAATGACAAAAACACCACATACCAAAAGTGTTCATTATAAAAATGAGTTAAAAGTACCATAAATGTTTGCAACTCAGAGCCCTTAATTCAAAGTTTAAAGAGACTACATTTAGAAATAAAGTTCCATTATAGTTTTAAAGAAGTAATTTTAGTATCTTTTTACAAAATGTCAGTAGTAATAGTTTTTACTCTCATTAAAAAAAACTCTATCCAGTCGAAACAAATCAAATCACAAAAGAATAAAGGGCATGACCATTTATGTAAAGTTCAAACATAGCTACCTAATGTTGTTCAGAGATATAAGTCATGGGTAGTAAAACTATCTCTAAAAAGAGATGAAGAGAAAAACCAAAAAAATTATGCCACAGAAGTCAAGATAATGTCTATCTTGAAGGAGAGATTAATGAATTTGGACATGTTATTCAGGATTTATAATCAGGAGGGAATATAGGGAACTTTCAAGAGAGGTAGAAATGTTCTATTCCCCATCTGACAAAAGGAATTTTCACTGTATAAATACTTATTAGATGATTCACTTAAGTTTTTGGTACTTCTCTGTATTCATGTGTATTCCCTGCTTTAAAAAAAAGATAAAAATAAAATTTCCATAGTAATTAAAATATAGGACAAATATTTGTATTTAGCAAAATTAAGAGAATGTCCACAGTAAAAATGGAATACAAAGAGGAATTTGACCTCTAAATATTAAAATCACAAATGCAATATGTGATAATAGAAGTTTCAAATATATAGTCAAGTTTTTTAAAAACAAGAGCAATAGGAATAATTTATGGAACAAATATAAATATGTCCATCATACTCCAAAATTCCAAGGGCATTTCATGAATATAAGGAATGATTATTTTAAGTATATAACGCTAAATTTTGTCCTTTCATTTGTAATAACACCATTATCCATTAAAGTTTGTAACACCAGTATATGAATAATAAAATATAACTCAAACAATGCGAGAGAAATGTCTACCATTACTTATTCAAACTCTAGATTCCCCAAATACGACACTTAATATTACCAGAAATAATTTTTAACATACATATAAAACTACGTAAGAAATATAGACAGGTCCCCTCTAATTCACTCAGATTCTTAATAGGAAAAATGTGCATGATTCGAATGCAGTAAAAAAATATGAACTATATCTTGGTAAAACATAAAAATGTAATCAAGTTCTAGGATAGAAAGGCCAATTCTACTAACGGCCTAAATCTCTTTCCAAATTACATATTTCCATTTATTTTCAGAACTTGATCAAATGACTCTACATACCATCTTAATGAATAACATGCAAAATATTTTTAAAAACTGAAAGAAAAACATAATAAACTTATTCTATTAGATATTAAGTCAACCTTAATACTGTTCTACTCCCCTCAAATTTCAAACTGAATAACTACTTCACATACCTATTTGCATATCTTAATGTATTAAGAGTATTTTCACAGGATGCCATTCCTGGAGAGATTGTGGCAATCTAAAGGAGAAAAACACAAAGGTAAAGAAAATGTTATAAATGACGGACACAGTAATACCAACATATAGCTCATTAAGATCTAATCTTAAAATGGTTATTTAAGGTATTATGCTGAGTGAAGTAAGTCAGTCGGAGAAGGACAAACATTATATGTTCTCATTCATTTGGGGAATATAAATAATAGTGAAAGGGAATATAAGGGAAGGGAGAAGAAATGTGTGGGAAATATCAGAAAGGGAGACAGAACGTAAAGACTGCTAACTCTGGGAAACGAACTAGGGGTGGTAGAAGGGGAGGAGGGCGGGGGGTGGGAGTGAATGGGTGACGGGCACTGGGGGTTATTCTGTATGTTAGTAAATTGAACACCAATAAAAAATAAATTAAAAAAAATGGTTATTTAAAAAAAATTATAAAAAATAAATAAAATAATTTATTTATGATATCCAAATTCCAAGAAAATTTGCTATACCATACCAAAAATCAGATAATAATCATAAACCACATGAAATATAAGCAACTCTCTGAAAACAGCAGAAAAAGATTTAAATCAGAAAATGGAGGTCAAAACCTAGAAGGGAATAGCACTGAGTGCTCCCATTTTGTCTTCTCCATCCAGGTTTTCTTTTTTTTTTTGCCTAAGTGCAAGCCCTGCTGCTGTCACACAGGGCAACTAAAACTTCACTAGAAAATGAATTTCAGGGATCCCTGGGTGGCGCAGCGGTTTGGCGCCTGCCTTTGGCTCAGGGCGCGATCCTGGAGACCGGGGATCGAATCCCACATCGGGCTCCTGGTGCATGGAGCCTGCTTCTCCCTCTGCCTGTGTCTCTGCCTCTCTCTCTCTCTCTCTCTGTGACTATCATAAATAAATAAAAAAAAATAATTAAAAAAAAAAAAAGAAAAAAAAAAGAAAATGAATTTCACAGGGCACCTGGATGGCTCAGTTGGTTAATGCCTGCCTTTGGCTCAGGTCATGATCCCAGGGTCCTGGGATCAAGTTCTACATTGGGCTCCCAGCTCAGTGGGGAGTCGGCTTTTCCCCTCTTTCTCTCTGCCCCTCTCCCCTGCTTGCTTTCTCTCTCTCTCTTCCTCTCTCTCACAAATAAATAAATAAAATCCTTACCAAAAAAAAAGAAAACTGGAATTTCACTGTTTAAAGGACAAAATTTGAAAAGGAGAATTAAAGCAGCTAAAAGTAAGGTCTCCCAGAAGAGAGAGATAATCACGGAGGGAAGTAATCTTGACAACCAAAAACTCTACATATAAATTGCCCAACCTCTAGCTGACTCTTGAACCAAGCATACACAAGGCTTACGCTAAGCAATATAACTAACTCTTAAGAACTGGACAGTTTTTCCAATTTCAGTTACTGCCCAAAGCACGGGAGACCAAAGTTTGAAATAAGTTCACTTCCTGCTAAAACAACAAAAAATCGATAATCTTTAGAACATAAGAGAATCCAGAGGGGCTATAAGGTATTTATTCACAATGAAAATCATAAACCAGTATTACCAGATATACTAGGAAACCGAAAAGTGTGAACCATATTCAAGGAAAATAAAAATCAATGAAGACCAACCTCAAGTAGACTCAGATGTTGGAATTAGTAGAATGCATTATAACTGCAATATAATCCTCTCTATCAGATTGGTAGGGACCACATCTTAAGTATCACTGTATCTCTCACAATAGAAGGATTTAAATGATTGTTGTTAATGTACATTAGAATTTTTTCATATATATTTTGAGTTAATTCATTATCAGGGTTAAAACAAAACAAACAAACACAAACTTACCATGCAGGTACGAGAATTTTCACCTATGAATGAATCTCTTAACACCTGAGTGAGTTTACTTGCTCTGAAAGGAGTATGAGGTTTATTTCTACCTAAGGCTCTGATGCACTCCTGAAAATTAAGAAAGTAAGTTTCACAGGTTAGGCTACTAATAAAGAGTAATCTTAATTAATATACTTGAAAGGCCTTTTACCATAACCCTAACATTTAAGATCTGATCAGCTCTGGTAATCCTACTGACAGGTTTAGAACATAGTAAAGATGGAAATGGTCTCATAAATCCTAACTCAAGAAAATGAAACTAATAACAAGAACAACAACAAAGTATTTATTATTCCAAAAAATTCTTCAGGAGACTCTAACTAAATACTCTAGTATTTAGAAGTAAAAGGTAGAAGGATAAAAATCTAACTTTAAGCATTGCATCACAAAAGAAAAAACAATTATTTTCTTGTGTCCTGACAATCCTTTTTTTTTTTTTCAAGCCAATGAAGGGATATAATACTGCCCCTCTATATTTCTGAAAGCCATTCTGCATTTCTATGGGACAGTATTTTTTGGCTAAGCTTTATGGTTCCTTGCCTTCCTCAAAAATAATATGGCTGATTAAAGCCCTGTGCAATCTCCTTAAGTAGGATTAGAATTTGTCTGCCAACTAACAGATCCCTTATTCACTCTAAAAAAAAATGATTATGTGTAAAGAAAATCTCTGGTACAATATAAACCTACAACTATAAACAAACAAATTTTGATAACATCTCTTACTTACTAGGTGTTACAGGTACTATCACTTTGTAGCTACTCTAAACAAAATTAAAGTCAAAAAGCAAAAGACTTTTCATAATTAAATACATGTCATTTACCTTGAGTGCTAAAAGGCTTTTATTAATTTCAGCACCTTCAAGCCTGGTTTGCCTGTCTGCACTGGAAGTATCGGCTCCTCGTTCATTTCCAGCCAAATCAATGAGAGAAAATTTGCCATGTAGTTTTCCTTTCCTTCTAAGAATAATCTGAAACACTGCATGGCTCCGAGATGAATGTGCATTTGCAGATGTTTGACCGGATGTTCTACAACATGATTAAAGATATTTTAGAGTAAAATAAAAAAAAACCTCAGTTTTTATGTTTTAAACCACAGTAGTTCATGAAAGAACCTGCAAAAAACCATCCAGCTCTCATCTTTTAAATACAAAAGGGACAATCTGACTTACAACACTTCAACACAGCCAGATTTATATACTTTAATCTGGCATACTTATAGTATATTTGTAGTACGATTATCTATATAGTAGATATCACTCAAAGTTAATGTTAAGTTTTTATGAACAAACTTTTACTACCAAGAGGTACTAAGTAACACCTTTGCTTTGTTTTAGATACTCAAATTACCTACAACTGATTAAGAAATTAAAATTTCCTTTCCCAATTAAGATGAAATTTACCTGCAACTGTTGCCTATATCAATGAGTTTCAGTACATCTTCAACACATTTGACCTCCCGTTCCTGTAATCCCACCACTTGAACCTGCTGTTTTCCATCTTCTAGCACTCTTAATTTTGTTTTCCTGTTTAGTAAGTCAAACACCTGTTTGAAAAAAAGCCAAATTAGAAAACTAGCTTTAAGGGGAAAAAAAAAACTTCAGTTCTGTAAAAATGAATCAGAATCCAAACATTATTTCAGAAAATTAGAATAATTAGAATAATGCTCAAAACTCAAGTTGAGAGTTTCAAAGGGAATTTTTAAAAATCTCAACAAAATGCTAACAAAAAATGTGAATAAAAATACATGCTGGCAATAGTTTTACAACATGAAAGTAGTTAATGCGACTGAACTTGTACACAACAATTGGTTAAAGTGTTAAATTTTATGTTATGCACATATTAAACCACAATTTAAACACCGCCCCCCCCAATCAGGGTTTTTTTTTTAAGTTTCCACTTACCTTCCCACTATAAATTTCAAAAAAGGTTGCATATACTTGAAGTTCTAACTTCTTATAATTTGGCTTCTTTAACATTAAAAAGACATCTCGAGCTGTCAAGAATTTCATATGGAGAAAATTCGTTAAGAATGTTACAAATACTATCTTTAAAAAGGATTTAGAGGAATCAGTTAATCTTTACCTAGAATAACAGTACAATAAAAATGAAGACTAAAGTAAACATTAATTTTACAAAAAATAGTAATAATTTATTTACATTAAGTATAGATGTCACTCTCATATTCAAAAGAAGAATGTTACTACTTATTCTTATAAATAACATAAAATTACAGGTGGTCATAGTAAGGTTATTCCTGTAACCAAACCAAAAAGAAGCTTTTCATCAGCTACTCAAAAAATACTGCTTCAAAACAAATACTAAGCTTCAATAATATGCCAGAATAAAATGACACAAATATAATCAAGATTTCTGTCCCAAAATCTTAATAAGCTCAATCCTTTTCAAGCAGTCTGACAACCTAAAATTGACATAATATGTTTAGCTTTATGATTATCCTTAAAGTCCTGAATAATATTTCCAAGTTTTATTTCAAAGACAACTGAGTAATATTCAAGAATATTATAAATGATATGCAGAAAAGACAGTTACCTGCTAATGCATAAATTCCTTTAGAACAATCTTGGTTCTTGCCTGAAAAGTCACCTCCCATAGTCTGTATGTTAAAAGGAAATAATAATAGACACTATTCAGCAATAAATCTTAAGAACATAGGTTTTAGAATTAAGCTATAAGGAAAATAGCAGGATATAACTGAAATGAATTACTTACATGAGTTTTTCCGCTTCCAGTCTGCCCATAAGCAAAGCATGTAGCCATTCCCCTTTCAAATATAGTTTCCACTAGTGGTCTAGCTGTAAATCTTAAAAATAAAATGCATTAGTCAGAATATCCGACCAATATTTAAATTAAAAATACAATATCAAGTTATTAATAAAACTCCTACCAAATTTTTAAACATATCAATGGGCTCAACTGTCAGACTACTATTGAGCCCATTGATATGTTTAAAATTTTTAAATAAACTTATTCTAAAATTGCTTAAAGCTCTTTAAAGCATAATTTCAAGGAATTCCATAATAAACGATGGTCACAATGGACCAAAAAATTAAAAATGACAGTAACTGAATGAAGACATTTATAAATAGAAGACACCATGAAAGTTTTAAAAAATAACAACAAAAGATCATAATATTAGGCAGATAAGGCTTATACAATGAAAAGCAAAAAAACCCAACCAAACAAAAAACCCACAACACCAGGAGTAAAAGTTTTATTTATTTATTTATTTATTTTTAATTTTTATTTATTTATGATAGTCACACAGAGAGAGAGAGAGAGAGGCAGAGACACAGGCAGAGGGAGAAGCAGGCTCCATGCACCGGGAGCCCGACGCGGGACTCGATCCTGGGTCTCCAGGATCGTGCCTTGGGCCAAAGGCAGGCGCTAAACCGCTGCGCCACCCAGGGATCCCAGGAGTAAAAGTTTTAATAGAAACAAAATCAACAGTGATTATCTTAAGACCATTTACACAAGTAGCAAACTAACAGGATTTACTTGAATGTAGCTAAATAAATACAACAAATTATACTTAATAAGACAATGAGTTTAGAGTTGATAGTCTTAGTTAGGAGAAGGATGCCAAAATATTATAGTCTAGATTATTTTTCAAAATATCATAATCACGCTACAGTTAAAATTAAAAGGAGAGAAGGAATACTTCACTGAGTGGAGCGCTAAAAAGTGTAACAGGAAACAAATCTTTTTATGTACGCTTCAAAATAATGTACATGGAACACTGTACATAGTTATGATCTTTTTTAAGATTTTTATTTATTTATTCATGAGAGACAGAGAGAGGAGAGACAGAGAGAGAGAGAGAGCACAAGGCCTAACTCGTACTCCCTCAAAGCTAAACAAAGGAGACAGCATCAATATTGGTAAAGTTAAGAAGCAAGGTAAAACAGGGATCCCTGGGTGGCGCAGCGGTTTAGCGCCTGCCTTTGGCCCAGGCACCATCCTGGAGACCCAGGATCGAATCCCACATCGGGCTCCCGGTGCATGGAGCCTGCTTCTGCCTCTCTCTCTCTCTCTCTGTGACTATCATAAATAAATAAAAATTAAAAAAAAAAAAAAGCAAGGTGAAACAATGTTTACTAGATCCTACATATTTATAGAAACATACCTTATAAAGTCAAACAGACATATTTTATGAAGCAGGAGTGGAAGCAGAATTGGGAGTAGGGGTGAAGAGAGGACTCCATGCTCAGAAAGGTAAAAAATATGCAATTTATACTTATAGTTCCCTTTTAAAACAAATTCTTCATAATACCATTTAGCGTTCACATATCCTTTAATTTTCTCCTCTTTCTTTACAACTGAACTCCCAGTTTATAAGGCTTAAGCCCAATGGAGTTGACTTCAATAATATTTCATTAATAAGTCTTCAATTCTTAGGGCTCTTATTAAAGCTTTAATTTTCTGTTTTCCAGCCATATTTATAACATGAAAGGGCAATGAAAAAGCATTCAAGTAATTGCCAAGAAAGTTCTAAGTAGATTAAAATAGCACTGCTGTTAGAACTGACCTATTATAATTAGAAGGAAATGTTTACAAACTGTGTATAAAAATCTAAATTTGGCATAAAACTTATAATAATAAGTTTGAGGTGTCTATAAGTTGAATATGTGAACATATAAAGAATTTCATGTACTAAAACTATTCCAATGCTTAAAGATGATAGAAATTAGACAAATGCAAGTAGGTTTTGTTTTTGTTTTTTTGTTTAAGGATTTTATTTATTTATTTATGAAAGGCACACAGAGAGAGGCAGAGACATAGGTCCCTGCAAGGAGCCCGATGTGGGACTCGATCCCAGGACTCCAGGATCATGCCCCTGAGCCAAAGACAGATGCTTAACCACTGAGCCACCCAGGCATCTTTACAAGTAGGTTTACAAAGGTTTTTCTTTTGCCTTAAGTGGTGGTAACGTGAAATAAAGATCTGAAAAAATTAAGAACTGATATATAATAAATATTCCCTTACTAGTAGAGATTCTTTACTATACAGAGATTATAAAGCAAAAGTAAAAGCCCCCTTCTAACCACATCACATTCCTAGAAATAAAGAAATGCCTACGTTTTTCAGAAATTTCCTGTCCACATATAAATATATATGTATATGTAAAATGTATGATACATATATAATTATTAATAAAAACTATGATTTAGAGGGAACATTAAAGGGAGTAAGTATTAATATTCATATTGTGCTTATTACATAACCTTTGCTCAAATTCAGAATAAAAAGCATACTGCACTTTTGGAGAGAGATGCCAACATTAAGGCAAGGTTCAGGGTAGTGATAAATACACAGTATATGAATAAAATTATTATTTAAAACAAATTTACCTACCTGTAAACCATTTCATTAGGAGCTGAGTCATCAAAGGCATAATCGAAACGAAATGTTTGGTTTTCTAGGTACCTTGTTAAATCTACTTTTTGTTTTGGTTCATGTACCATCACAACATCTTTACTGGGGATTGTGATTACATCAAGATCTTTCATTTGAGTTTCTAAAAGAATAAATAAAAAACAATGCTCAGTAATTTTCATAGCATTTGAATGTAATAAGTAATTTTTTAAAAATAAGAATTTTAGTACAAGTATTAAGCTCTATAAATATAAATATCTTATAAATATGCAATTCAAGAAGACATATTTCAACAACTAAGTAAAAAAAATCTATCAAAATTTCTGTGAAGCAATAACCAGGAATGGCAATGATTCACAGAGCAATAACAAATCAGCAGATCTAACCAAAGAAATCTGCATAATGATTATGTACAAATAAAGTGATTTATATTTAACTCTTCTAAATCAATTTAATTTCTATCAAAATAAATTACAAACTGGAAAAAGTCAAACTTCTATTAAGAGTTCAAAAAGCAGCATACCTTTTTTATTGAGTGGTCGTTTTCTTACACAAACACATATCCTATGTTCATCAATCTAGAAATAAAATATTTTATTTCAATATTCATCAGTGTTATGTAAAACACTGAAAAGTCGGTTATGCAATATTTCCTAAAGGTTTTAGAAATTTCTGCATAGCACAAATAGGATAAATAAGAAGTTCAAAAAACAAATTAGAATGTACAAATTTTAATAGTTAACAGACATAACGATTTCTAAAATTCTAAGCCTAATGGAAAATCATTCATTTTGTTATTTGGTAAATAATTAGGAAATAATTTTGTAGATGGCACTACTGTTCTTAGTAGCATTAAATTCACATTAAGAAGCTGCCTTACACCTTCAAGTTACACGGCATATAACAAAAGCAAAATTTCATACCATGTATACTAATTATAGCAAGAAATGCAATTCACATTATTAGTGAGCAAAATAACTTCAGTAATTTTATAATAGGCCAATTCTTACACATAAATATTTTCCCAATACTTGCCTTTTAATAATAATTAAATACATAACACAGAAATTGGCTAAGTATGGTCTGCAGGCATAATCCAGCCCACTACTTGCATCTGTCAAGTTTTAATCAGACAGTTGCACTCATTTGTTCATGTATCATCTATGGCTGCTTTCATACTACAAAGGCAAAATTGAGTAGTTGTGAAGAGCATATGGTTCACAAAGCCAAAATTATTTACTATATCAGGGCCTTTTAAGAAAAAGTTTGTCAATCCCTGTCCTATTGAGTTCAGACATAGTTTAGGTTAAATGCATGTAGGGATAGCAAAGACTAAAACATACATACAAGTATTATGACCAACAACTCTATGAAATCCTAAGCAATACAACAGCCTGACACAAATGTATTTTATGTACCCAAGGTATTCTGTACAGGCTAGGTCAGAAGGATTATTTTTCTTAAGTATCAGTTACTCACAAACTATTATTCCCTGTCCAAAAAATTCCCATTCTTCAAAAGGAAAGTAATTGAATAATAAGACAGCAGAATATTTTTTGAGTACTAAATTTCTGGTCTAGTACAGTCCTTAACAACCATCACTTGGTTTTAAAAGCCAAACTCACATTTATTTTATTTTAATTTTTTTTAAAGATTTTATTTATTTATTCATGAGAGACACAGAGAGAGAGAGAGGCAGAGACACAGGCAGAGGGAGAAGCAGGCTCCATGCAGGGAGCCCAACACGGGACTCCATCCCGGGTCTCCAGGACCACACCCCGGGCTGCAGGTGGCACCAAACCACTGCACCACCGGGGATGTCTTCACATTTATTTTAAAATAACAAATTAAGAGTAAACTGACAGTGGAATCTATAGCCCAAGTCAAAGAGGAAATAAGCTTGGAACTAGGATAAAAGTTTAAGTGATGGTCAGAAAGGAGAATGGGTCTTCTTACATCATTCCTTTACCTGCTGTTCTGCTCTACCAAAGACAGAGAGGCTTTGCTTTGAAAAGAACATCTCTGTGGAAAGCAAGTCTAATAAATCACATTATGGGAGATAAGCATAAATGGGAATGATTTCTAAATTTTCACCTTAAAACATGGGGAATGTACACCCATAAATAAAGAAAAAACTATACAGCTAAATCTAGTATTGAGTGGGCATCAAAAGTCTTTTTTAAAAAATTTACAGCATAATAAATTCCAGAGCAATAGTTTAAAAAGAATCTTACAGGATCTGCTGTTGTTAATGGTCTATAATCCAAACTTCCTCTAAAGTCTCTGATCATACACATAATTTCATAATTTGGGTTTGTAGCATCAACATCCTACAAGGAGACAGAGAGAATTCATCATTTATTATCATTACAATAATGGATATTGTTGCATTTATGTTTTTGTTTTTCAAAGAGGCTCCATGCCCAAAGTGGAGCCCAAGGTGGGGTTTAAACACACCACCCGAAGATCAATACCTGAGCTAAGATCAAGACTCAGGTATCAACTGACTGAGCCACCCAGGCAACCCTGCTGCAAATTAAATATGGTTTACAAATTTAAATTAAATTCATAGATTGCAGAGTGTCTGTTTTTTTTTTTAAGTTTTTAAAAAAGATCAATTAGGAGATTGCATCATTTGTTATAGCCAAGCCCAAACTGAAACTAAAAGCATGACATAATTCAGTTTCAGAGTTCAGAATTAAAAATATGCCTAGTACTCGCTTTCATATTACATACACAACTGTTAAGTCTCTATATATTCTGTTAACTGTAAACCAAACACTCCTCATTAAAACCACTCAACTATTCCAAAAATTCATGTTACACATAAAACTTAAACCTAGAAAATGAAGCTAAAGAGAAATAGTGCTCATCTTAAATATCAATAAAGAACTTGAGAAAAACTAAAATTCTACAGAAACTCATTTAATCAGATTTTTCTTCCCCATGCTTAATGCAGTGAGTCAGCAGAGTAGAAATATGAATTCATTTATGTTCATTTTCTGTTTTGGTTGACCTGCTAAGGCATGGTAAAATGACCTCAAATGGGCAGGATTTAAAGGAATCAAAAGACAAGATAATTTTTGAAACTTTTAAAATTCAAATTACTGAATGCTGACTGCAATTTGTGTTTTTGCTTCAAAACTGAGAGAATTCAGATGAAGATACACATACCAATAGTTAACAGCCTCTCCTAGCCATGAGCAATAAATGATGAAATATTCTAAGTCATATTTTTTCTTGCACCTTATACAGATTTGTTTTGAATATAAATTTCAAAACTGTTAATGAAACTATCAATTAACTTTCTTTTAGGAAATAATACCAACTATACCAATGGAAAAACTTAATGTACAGTGAAAAGAAATGTGAAAATATTGAGGTTCCCACAGGAAACACCAGGTGGCATCAGTTCTAAGTGTTAGTAGATCTATCTGTATTGCATTTTACTTATTTCAAAACCCAACTGGCCATTCTCAGATCACTTTTAAGATATAACCTGATTTATTCAAGTTATTCAAGTTGAATTTTATACTGGCTCCACAATTCCACAACACAACATCTCTATGATTAAGGGCATTTGAATATACCCCCAAATAAACAATCCTGATGTCTTATTAGAAGAAACAAGTTCTAAGAATATGATAGATATAATACAAGCACAATAGAAGTTACATGTACAGTAACAGATTTTCTAATAGGTGAAGACCTGTAGAGATAAAAAAGACTAGTCTTCTATATAATTTTCCCATTTTAGTAAAAAGTTTTGTTACCATCTAAGGGGAACATAAGAGGCACAAGAGATATACTTTTAATATCTAGCATAAATCAAAACACAAGGAAATTTCCCCTTTCATTGTGATATGCTGAATTTACTAACCATGGAAAAATAATAAAATTTGTAGTATAATCATCTACTTTTTAATCCTCTAACTAGATATTCTTCTGAATATTATTTGTAGACATTTTCAGAAAGTCAGAATCTTATTATTCTTGAAAGGTATAATGATGGTTGCATTAGAGTTGTAACACAACGGCCTAATATTCAAAGTGGAACAAATGTTACGGCTAACACATACCCACTAAAACATGAAAAGTACATATGGTAAAAATCTGTTACAATAATGTATTTTCACAATAGTTTGTGTTATTTCCCATTATCAGTTTAGATATCAAAGGAATTATATTGAAATCTTTAATTGAATGCCTCAACTACTTTTGCACAAGCAAATTATTTTCACTGACACAGTCTACATCTTCAGTTCATGCATAACGATAAATGCTTCTGTTACAAACCTGGGCTCTTTTTTCTCTAAGTTCTTGCTGCTGCAGTCTCCTTTTTTCTCGTTTTTCTTGTAATTTTTCTACTTCTTTCACACAATTAGATTTTCTACGTGCTGAAAGAAAAACATGAGCTGTAGAAGTAGAGCTTTCTTCTTTATAGTACACAAAAATTTAATGTATAATTTCACCACATACACCAAATAAAGGTACACAGTGACAAGGCATGGCTTTAACAACTACGTGAACTTTACTTATGAGCTGCTTTAACAAAACCAGGAACAGGACAATATACAAAAATAGTCAAGAAAAATGACTTTAACATATTGATACATGTCATCTCTTGGTTTACAATCACAGATGTTTGAATTGGAAAGGATTGAGAAGTAAGAATTTCTTCCACAACATCTGTCAAACTGTCATCTGACTAGAATTTTAAGTTTTCAAAGCAAGTGAAAGATTGTTATAATTTGTATTTATAATTTCTCTCCAAAATAGACACTTCAAAACCCAATTAACAGACTAAACTAACAAGACAAAAAATTTCCACAGTGGTAAAATGAAATCTGCAATCGAGCTTATAATTACTCTTTACCATTTGGAGACTTCTAAGGATGACCAAGAGAGAATACATGTATGCCTAAAATGACTGAATCCTTGATACGTGATTTACATACAAGGGGGTCCAAATTCCTTTTTTGCAGCTTGAACTGGAGATATATCTGAAACACTACCATTCTGTTGTGCAGAGGAAGACTGCTCAGGAAGCTGACTAGGCCGTGCACGTGCAGAACCAACCACTGTAAGTGAAATGAAATTTTTAAATTCAGAACAGAAAATTAGTAAAGGTGAACCCTAGTAAAAGGAACAGATATCTCATAAGAACTGATATTTGAGTTGTATTAGCAAACTGTCAGTTTCCTACTCATGTGGGTAAACAGAATATGTAATAATCAATTCTGTTCAATAAATTAACAAGAGGTTTTTTTTTTTTTTTTTTTTTAATTTTTATTTATTTATGATAGTCACACAGAGAGAGAGAGGCAGAGACATAGGCAGAGGGAGAAGCAGGCTCCATGCACCAGGAGCCCGACATGGGATTCGATCCTGGGTCTCCAGGATCGCGCCCTGGGCCAAAGGCAGGCGCTAAACCGCTGTGCCACCCAGGGATCCCAAGTCAAGAGGTTTTTAAGGTAATGTATACAGACTTAGTTTCCATAAATGTAATTTTAGCTATAAAAATCAATCTAAGTAATTTACATAAAAACCAAAGCCAAGCTTGACTTTTTTCTTTTTCCCAAGCTTGACTTTTAATAATCATTCAAAAAATATAAGTGTGCAGGGGTGTCTGGGTGGCTCAGTTAAGCAGTTAAGCATCTGGCTCTTGATTTCAGCCCAGGTCATGATCTCAGGTCCTGGAATTGAGCTCTGAGTCCAGCTCCATATTCAGCAGGGAATCTGCTTGAGGAGTCTCTCTCCCTCTCCCTCTGCCCCAACTTGTGCTCCCACTCTCAAGTGAATAAATAAATCTTAAAAGAGCCAAACAAAACAAAAAATATATGTGTGTGCTAAATATAAATTTTAAATTTAAATGCAGGGCAGCCCAGGTGGCTCAGCGGCTTAGTGCTGCCTTCAAGCCCAGGGCCTGATCCTGGAGATCTGGGATCGAGACCCACATCAGGCTCCCCGCATCGAGCCTGCTTCTCCCTCTGCCTGTGTCTCTGCCTCACTCTCTCTCTCTGTGTCTCATGAATAAGTAAATAAAATCTTTAAATAAATAAATAAATAAATAAATAAATAAATAAATAAATAAATAAATAAATAAATTTAAATGCATTCATTTTGAGAAATTTACACAATTCTAAAGTACATAACATAAAACACACTCCTTCAACCTTCCCTATAAATTCCAAATCCGTTTGCCCCTCAAATATGCAAATCTTCTGCTGAAGATTTTGCATACTCCAATGTGTGTGTTATATAAGTAGAAAAATAAAAATAAAATATAAACACTACATTTTACAAAGCAATATAAATTTTCACTAAAATTCAAAGGAGAGATAGTGTTTAAAGTGCAGGACTTCCGGGATCCCTGGGTGGCGCAGCGGTTTGGCGCCTGCCTTTGACCCAGGGCGCGATCCTGGAGACCCGGGATCGAATCCCACATCGGGCTCCCGGTGCATGGAGCCTGCTTCTCCCTCTGCCTGTGTCTCTGCCTCTCTCTCTCTCACTGTGTGCCTATCATAAATAAATTAAAAAAAATAAAAAAAAAAAATGTTTTAAAGTGCAGGACTTCCCTTCTAACCTTCAATCTCTCTTCTAATACATATATGCCTGTCCTACCCCATCATCCCCACATACAGAGAAATAGCATCACTAGAAATTACAATTCTGAATTGTTGAAGAGTAGAAGAGAAATTAACTGTGCTTTACATTTCCTTGCTGAAAATATACAGAAGACCTGCAATTAACTATAAATTATACCTGTTCAACTTTATTTAGCTGACTCCCAATTTATTTTTGGGAATCTTTTGGGAAAACTTAGCCAGAAAGTCATGTAAAATGTAATGCTTAAATTTACTATTGTGTACTCAACTGACTACTGCCCCATTCCTTTCTTTCTCATGATACTCTTCTCAAATCTATAAACTTACTGGGTAAAAGAGATGAATTAAAAAACTGTCTATAACAGAGTTTCATATTCATCACTTACCTTTTTAAGTCATTTTTTATATTATTGACATTATTGTATTAGGAAATCAAGAAGATACCAATCTTCAAATGAACCATGAAAAGTTTAAATGAATAATAATGTCAAGGGGAATATTTACTTTTGATTTATTTTGGTGGGCAAAATTAATAGATAAATGTTTACTTTACCTCTGTTATCTCTTGGAGGAGGGTCATTCTTAATAGAAGCCACAGTCCGTCGATTCTATAAGAGAAAAACAAAAAGCCCATTTTACTTTCTTTTCTTGTCATATATTTATCTTAATTTTGATTTCCTTTAACTAAACAGAAGTAGATGAATAACAATAATATAAAACTAAATTAAAAAAAACTATAAATAACCTAATAATTACTACAATGCTACCAATAATCAAGTTTCTTTATATGACTACTGTCCACTACCTCCCCCCCCAAAATTCCCAATATTCTGGAATTAGCATGAGGCAAGCACTGCTCATATTAAGTCACTCAGTCTTCACAACGACCCTATTATTATTCTGGTTTCAAAGATGAGAAAACTGAAGTAAAGAAAAGTTATTTCAGTAAAGGGCATAGTTTTAGCCACCATGGTAAAACTATAATACGTTTCAAAAGTATGTATCACATCTTTGGATGTCGGAGTAATCAGTAAAATATTGGTTTTAGACAACTTACAGTCTACTATTAAACATCAAAATACATGAAATGCTATCATTTCTGCTAAAAGACTTCATTAGACTTTGCACTTGCACAGACTAGGGAAGCAAATTTTTTATTCTATCATTTATTTACCAAGACTTCATTTTATTCAATATCAAATAATGCCATGGCTCTCAACACTAGAGAGAACAGTTACACATTTAAATCAGATGGGTACTATTAAAAGAATATTGGGGGACGCCTGGGTAGCTCAGAGGTTGGGCGCCTGCCTCCAGCTCAGGTCATGATCCAGGAATCCAGGATCGAGTTCCACATCGGGCTCCCTGTGAGGAGCCCGCTTCTCCCTCTGCCTTTCTCTCTCTCAGTCTGTCTCTCATGAATAAATAAATAAATCTTTAAAAAACAAAAAAGAATATTGATGCAAGGGCCTCACTTTAGAGAAAATAAAACTAAATTTCTGAGAGTGAACAAGGCATCAGTATTTTGAAAAATTCTCTGATTTTAATGCATAGCAAAGGCTGCTAATGACATCCGAGGAAATATCAACTATGAAGATCCTTCAAGGCTGTGAAGGTAAATATGAAAAATAATTCATCTATGAGTCACAACTAGTGACATCTAAGCAGTGACACTCAATATGCTGAATTATATGAATTGAAAATCTGCCTTATATTCACATATACAATTTAAAAAGTAGAATGTTCTGATGTTAAGCTTCTAACGTACAAGATTTGGATGCTTATGTCTTCCCTGTAAGACACCAAGTTCCTATAGGGTTAAAGTCCTGTCATTCATCTTTGTGCATGATACAATCAACAAGGTAGAAAAGTTAACAAATGTTTGTTGAATTAAACACACAGAACTGCAGACTCAGCAACTGTGAGGGACTACATGGTTTCAAAAGAGCTGCACTTTGATACACTTTGATACACAATTTTAACAGTGAAAAATTTTAATAGGCAGGAAGAAGAATTATCTTTTAAAATAATAAAAATGGGGGCGCCTCGGTGGATCAGTTAAGTGTCTGCCTTCAGCTCAGGACATGATCCCAGGGTCCTGGAATCGAGCCTTGCATGGGGCTCTCCACTCATTAGAGAGCCTGCTTCTCCCTCTCCCTATGCTTATACTCTCAATCTCTGTGTCAAAAAAATAATAAAATCTTAAAAAATAATAATAATAAATAAATAAAATAAAAATGGCATGGCTTTTGTTTCTGTAAAAATAAAACTATTAGGGAGGATATATAGAATGGTCTTAACGTTTATCTTCACAGATATCACAGTAGTTAAACTATATTCAATCATTTCCCATATTTCTCTAATACATATAAATAGCAGAATTACTATTTCCAAAGACTACTGGAATAAGAATTTATTTGGAATAATTAATATTCTTTCTTTATCTAAGTCAAATGTATTCATTCAACAAATACTGACAAGCAAATGGTTTTGACATCCATTACTCCTGCGGAGCTATTAGTCTTAGGAAAATTCCTAATCAGGAAAGGAATTCCTAGGATTTTATTTTATTTTATTTTTTTAAAGATTTTATTTATTTATTCATGAGAATACACAGAGAGGAGAGAGAGAGAGGCAGAGACACAAGCAGAGGGAGAAACAGGTTCCATGCAGGGAGCCTGACATGGGAGTGATCCTGGGTCTCCAGGATCAGGCCCTGGGCTGAACGCGGCGCTAAACCGCTGACCCACATGGGCTGCCCAATTCCTAGGATTTTACCTAATTATTATCATAACTGTGAACTGGAGAACCTCAATTCTTAAAAGAATATACATATACATGGCATGTAGATGGCAGAAAGAAAAACAGTGTTTTAAAAAAAGCAAACAAATACTTAAAAACATACTTGTCACAGGTTGTCCATTTCAAACCAGAACACACACACACACACACACACACACACACACACACACACCCCTGCTCTGTATTTTTGTGACTAACCTTTACAATTTTGTTTACTTTGGCTGAAGATGTTGGAGGTGGAGGTGTTTCTGGACTGGGTTCAATTTCTTCATCAGGTACAAGGTCAGGGTTAAGTGAAAAGATGCTCTCAAGGTCAATCTGTTTTAAAAATGCATTTTTCTTAGAGTATATTCTGATAATTAACCTTTTATTGTATTAATTTACACATGGAGAATAACCATTAAATGGTATCAGCCTCATGAACAGTACTGCCTTGATAACAAAATTATCTACAATTATAACCTACATATTAAAACAGCATTTTGTGGTCTTGATTATATGTTCCATCACCAGCAATGTGCAGGAGGAATCTACCTTTCTTTGAGTGAAACTTTTTAATCATTTGAAAGTTTTCCCAGAAATTATAAAGAATACATATACTATATAAAAAACTATATGCTTTTCAGTTTTGTTTTATATTTGGAACTTTGATTGCAAGGCTAGAAATAAAATTCAGTCCAGCGATCGGGGGTGCCTGGCTGGCTCAGTCAGTGGAGCATGTGATCAGGGGTGCCTGGCTGGCTCAGTCAGTGGAGCATGCCCCTCTCGATCTCAGGTTTATAGGTTCGAGTCCTATGCTGGGTATAGAGATTAGTTAAAAATCTTAAAAAAAAAAAAAAATTTAACTCAGTGATCATACCTCTTTGCCTTTTGTATCTCCATTTTCTATCCATTCAACAGTTACACTTTCATTATCTTCATTTAAAGATGTTACCATTGCTTGATGTATTCGGCCTGAAAACAAAATATACATTTTTAAGCCATAAATTATGGTATTCCTAAATAATGTCAAATATAATTTTTTATAATTTATAAACTTTTTAAAGACTATGATACTAGTTTTCTCCCAAGGGATTTGCAGACTCTCATGATTACAGAATGAACTTTGTCGACAGGATCATAAATCAGTATGCTACATCAAGACCAGAACTCAAGAAATTGGGTTAGATTGAAAGTTTATTTTCAACAAAAATGAAAAATGGTTACACAATGGCAGAGAATGCCTGAAATTTTAAACCATTATATAGTTATAATCATTAGAAAGTTTCCTTACTATGAACTGATACTCTACAACTCCTTATACTAATATAAAACACTTTTATGTAAAAATCATTATTATATACCATACAAACTGACATTACTTTTATAACATTGAGAAAAAGATTCTAAGTCCAAAAAGGTTGGGAAATGTAATCTAAAATGTTGTCTCTCTGCATATTGCTTATCCAAATCCATTCTATACCTTACCTTCTCTGTCAGCTCTAGTACTTACCATCTGTAGAGAGAGGACATTATATCTAATGTATTAAACTTGTTTTCCCTCTCTTAACAGACTATGGATTTTACTAGTTAATAACCACAGAACTAAGTAATTATTTTTAATTATTACAGAATAGTCCATTATGTTTATCACAACTTACTTAATATCTATTGATGCTCACTTAAGTTATGTGCAATTTTTTACTATTATAAACACTGTAATGAATACTACTGCACTTGTCAGATTATTTCTTTGGGACAAATACCTAGAAGCATATCAACAGGTTTTGTGTGTGTGTGTGTGTGTGTGTGTATTTTTTACTTGTTTTCATCTCACCCACCCATTTGATTATTAAAGAAAGGTAGAAACTATTTGTTATAAATATGCATCTTTATATTATTTAGTAAAACACTGAACATATGGAATTCTATATGTATTTCCTGAATGAAATCCTTGGGACATCTATAATTTATCTTTAGATTTTCTATCTAAAGGTCTTTAAATATCAAAAAAAAAAAAAAAACCCACAAAACAGCCCAGATATACAGTATATAAAACAAACAATGTTACTGTAATAATAAGGCACTTCCTGAGATTAAGTGGACATTAGAGAATTACAGGTTGGAGGTAGAAAGAAATGATAAAATTACTGGGAGAATTCAAGGAAGAGACTCTAAATAAAGGGGAAACTAGATAATATTCACTGCAATTTGATATGGACAAAAATTAGGTAGACAACCAGAAGAAGTGGTGTCAATAGGGTCCTCCAGGAAGATGTTGAGACAGATGGATAAAAGTTTTATTGTGAAAGATAAAAGGGGAATAAAACAGGACTGTGCATGGAAAACTTTCAGACCATGATACAGATCTGAAACCTATGAAGGAGAGGAGATATAAAGCAGGACCGGGCAGAGCCTCAGACCCTGACACAGATCTGACAAAGTGCTAGCCAAACCAGCAAGGAGCTCCAAAGCAAAGACTGCCCATGAGAAGAGTCTCACACTGAGCCAAAATGCTAATAACCTAGTACCCACACCATGCTCAGTCATTGGCTAGAGGGTTCCCAGAAAACACAAGGCCTCAGCTCAAAATCTAAGGAGACTAAAGGTGCTAACACCTAGAGACTATGAGCTAAATGTACTCCCAGAGTGGTAGTTCCTTAATAGGAGATCCAAGCAACATATCACCATAGATAGCTGCGCCACAGGATATGAAAAAAGGAGAGACTGAGTTTAACTGGTAGCAGAAATGAAGACTGAACCCCTGAAAGCCATGAGCTGACTGACGATCGCTATTATAATCTAGGAGGAGCTACCACTGCTGCAACAAACTCCACATTTATCACCATCTTCACAACATGAGTAGTGAGGTTAAGAACAGCAGCTACTGTCTCCCGACCCTACCACCCCTGACAGCCTCAAAATAGTAATACCTACTAGCAGGAACAAGATCACTGCAACAAAGGTTTGGAGGAAAATAAAGCAGTTAAATATAAGATATTGATATGATTTCATCAATAAGAAATGACTCCAAAGGGGATGTATTTAAAGACTTGACTACCATAAAGAGTAACTTTAGGCAGGAAATGGAAAGGCCAGAGTTGAGGTTGCTGCAGAGTAGAAATAATGGGTATCCACACACACAATTACCAACAGAATTACCACAATAATGAGAATGACGAAAAGCCTATCATGTTGCAAAAGCAAGACCAATACCACATTCCTACTATTAAGATCTACTACAATATTCCAACTTCCCATGGGAAGGAGGAGTAGACTCTAAGACCTATAGGACCATAGGTCAAAATCCCACAGGGACCTTAATCTCCAAAGACAGCTTAGAGACATGAGCAACAAAGATGATAAAGAAAATCAAGATTTTCTTTTCAAAACCCATTATCAGCAAACTTCAACAGTGGTACCTCCAGAAGTTCAATTACCAATGCAGACACCCAGAAAGCCTTAAGCCACAAGCTAGCAAAGTCCAAAGCAGCCAATCCATCAGTTAAAACTAAGCTCTAGAGGTTTAGAAAGGCAGACCTGAGAAAATGTTGGTTTATCTCTACCAGGGTCCAGTTTACTCAGCAAGCAGGAAGAAATATGAAATTCCAATAATAAATAAATAAAGACCAGAGCTGAATGAATGAATCAAGTCTTAAGTGTTTGCTTTTTTGCCAGTGGGTAAGATAAGCAGAAATACCTGCAGTATGGGGTTTTGATTATTTTTACCAAAAGCTGTCTCTAGGGCAGCCCGGGTGGCTCAGCGGTTCAGTGCCTGCCTTCGGCCCAGGGCGTGATCCTGGAGACCGGGGGTTGAGTCCCATGTCAGGCTCCCTGCATGGAGCCTGCTTTTCCCTCTGCCTGTGTGTCTCTGCCTCTCTCTCTCTCTCTGTGTCTCTCATGAATAAATAAAATCTTAAAAAAAAAAAAAAGCTGTCTCTAAAAAAAATGTTCTAACTTGACCCAACATGCCTTTAAAGGCTCTTTAAAAAATTGTTTTATATATAGTTCAAGTGAGATACTTAAATTTCTCATTTTTAATTATAATAAAAAATATAATTTGATTTTTTCCAAAACCAAGTAAGAAGTACCTGTTAAGTAACAAAATAAAAAGAGGAATATATACATTTTTCAAAGTAAAAAAATCATTTTACCACTTAATCAGAAAGAGGTACTTTATTCCTAAGTCTCAGTTGTCAATAGGAAACATGCACTCGTGTCAGACAGCTATAGATACAGAACTACAGCTCAGAGGTGATCCCTGGGTGGCGCTGTGGTTTAGCGCCTGCCTTTGGCCCAGGGCGCGATCCTGGAGACCTGGGATCGAATCCCACGTCGGGCTCCCAGTGCATGGAGCCTGCTTTTCCCTCTGCCTATGTCTCTGCCTCTCTCGCTCTCTCACTGTGTGCCTATCATAAATAAATAAAATAAAATAAAAAATTAAAAAAAAAATAACTACAGCTCAGAGACAAATCAGAATTGGATATACCTTTTGCTAGAACCTGGTACAATCTTCCTACATAGCCCCTTCCAATATCATCTCATTTCTCTGGTTTGAGTAAATTCCTGTATTTCAACCTCACTAATTGCCCATTGACCCTCTGATTCCCCCTTTACTTTACTGTAAATTGTATCATATACATTTCTACGTTAAAAAAAAAAAAAAAAAAAAAGGAGCATGTGCCTGTGTATCCACCCCAGCCAAGTTAAGGAACAAAATGTCTGAGGGGCACCTGGCTGGTTCAGTTGGTAGAGCACGCAACTCTTGATATCCGAGCTCCATGTTGGGTGTAGATTTTACTTAATTTAAAATTTTTTTTACCATATTCCCTCTCCTCTTTTTCCCTACCACCACTAATAACAACCTAATATTTGAGATAATCATACTGTGGCTTTCCTTAAGAGTTTATCACCTATAAATGTAATACACAAAAAAACCCTGAACCACCCTGCCTAATTTTAAACTGTATAAATGGACTGACATTAAGACTTGTTTTTGTTGTGCAACACTATTTTTCCCAAGATTCATTTATATGGTTATAAATAAGTATAGTTCACTTATTTTCATAACATTTGAGCATGCCAAAACTTAATCTATTCTGTGGATGGACATGTGTTTTCATGTTTTTGCTATTAGGAACAATGGTGCTGTAGGCATTCTTATACATGTGTACTGATAAAAATATGCAAGAATTTCTCTAGGATGTGTTAGAAGCACAGAGTACAGAGACATATGTAACTTTTCTAGTTAGTGCCATGATGTTTCCGGAGTGGCAATCCCTAGAATGATTTGTAACCTACTAACAATTACCTCACAATGACACTTAATTATTTGTCAGATATCATATATCATACTGTGACTCTCGTTTCTCTGACTTAATGAGGCTGTGCCTATCACTGTATTTGCTGGCCATTTGAAACTTTGTTCTTTTCTTCCCACTTCTCTGAAGTAATTCTCCATGTATTCTTGGTACTACTCTTCTGTTATATGTGTCATAAATATTTTCTTCAAATTGGGGGCTTTTCACTTTATGATGCCTTTTCATGAACTTCAATTTATTAATTTTAACATAATCAAATATATATGTTTCAATTACAGTTTATGCCCTAAAATTCTTCCTGAGACTCAGGTCATTATAATAGGTTCTGACATTTTCTTCTCAAGTTTCACAAAGTCTTGGGACATCTGGATGGCTCAGTAGGTTTAGCCTGTGACTCCTGAGTTCCACTCAGGTCATGATCTCAAAGTGGTGAGATGGAGCCCCAACACAGGCTTTGTGCTCAGCAGGGAGTCTGAGATTCTCTCCCTCTGTTCACACATGCATATGCGTTCTCTCTCCCAAATAAATAAATCTTTAAAAAAAATAAAGTTTTACAAAGTCATTTACTTATTTTTTAAAATTTATTCATGATAGACGGGGGGGGGGGGGGGGGGGGGGGCGGTGGCAGAGACACAGGCAGAGGGAGAAGCAGGCTCCATGCCAGGGGCCCCACACGAACTTGATCCCGAGACTCCAGGACCGCGCCCTGGGCCAAAGGCAGGCGCCGAACCACTGAGCCACCCAGGGATCCCCTACAAAGTCTTTTATTTTTTTTTTTAAGATTTTATTCATTTATTCATGACAGACAGAGAGAGAGAGAGAGACAGAGACACAGGCAGAGGGAAAAGCAGGCTCCATGCAGGGAGCCCAATATGGGACTTGATCCCGAGTCTCCAGGATCACACCCTGGGCTGAAGGCGGCGCTAAACCCCTGGGCCACCGGGGTTGCCCTACAAAGTCTTTTAAATTCAAGACTGCGGACAGCCTGGGTGGCTCAGCGGTTTAGCACCTGCCTTCAGCCCAGGGCGTGATCCTGGAGTCCAGGGATCGAGTCCCATGTCAGGCTCCCTGCATGGAGCCTGCTTCTCCCTCTGCCTGTGTCTCTGCCTCTCATGAATAAATAAATAAAGTCTTTTAAAAATAAATAAATAAAGTCAAGACTGCAATCCACTGTCATTTTGATTTTTGTGCATGGTAACACAATTCCCATTCCCCTGCCCCCTGACATGAAAAACAAATTAATCTAACGCCATTTCCTGAAAGGTCCTTCCTTCTCTCCTATCTGTTCTATGACCTGTCGAATTTCAAGCATGCATGCATCAGCCTGTTTCTTTATCCTTGAGCCAAAATTACACTCTCTTATTATTATAGCTTTGCAATCAGTCTTGCTAGCCAGTAAAATAGTTTCCTATTTGTTCTTTAAGAGTTTCTTTGATCTTCTCAGCCTTTTGCATGTCTGTATAAATTATAGAATCAGTCTGTTAAGTGTCAAAAATCAAATAAACTAATAATTTAAAAAAACAACTGTTAGGATTCTAGTTGGAACTACATTAAATATTTTATTCTAGATTTTTACATCACTGACCAAAAGTAATACTTGCTAAGAGTTTTCCTTTCTCATACCAACCTTATTCTGGAATAGTGTAAAATTAGAATTATTTGAACCCTGAGCATCTGGTATGCACTGGTTAAAACCATCTTGGCTTACAGTTTTATTTGTGAAAAGATTCAATTTTCTTAACAATTATAAGATTATTATAGTTTTCAGTTCCTGATTGTTTTGATAACTATATTTTTCTAGGAGATTTATTTAAGTTTTCACAGTTTCGGCACAAAGTTGTTCATAATTATGCTGAATGCTTGTGGCATCTGTAACCATAATCACTTTCTCATTTGTAATTTTTCCACCTCTTTTCTTGGCAAAAGTTATCAGCTTTGTCAATTTTGTCTTTTCCAAGAACAACACTTGCTTTTGTTGAGCCCTTCTATTGTTATTAAATGCTTAATTACTGTTCTTATCATTATTCTTTCCTTTTACTTCGGGCACACTTTGCTGGGTCATTTCTCAAATTCCTCAGACGAATGCTGAGTTTATTAATCTTTATTCCTTTTTTTTTTCCTGATAAGCAATTAAAGCTACATATTTCTCTCCAAGAACTGCTTTACTAGCATCTTACACATTTTTATATTTAGTATTTTTGTTATTGTTTTTTTTTTTAATAAAGATTTTATTTTTTTTTAATTTTGATTTACTTATGATAGGCACACAGTGAGAGAGAGAGAGGCAGAGACACAGGCAGAGGGAGAAGCAGGCTCCATGCACCAGGAGCCCGACGTGGGATTCGATCCTGGGTATCCAGGATCGCACCCTGGGCCAAAGGCAGGCGCTAAACCGCTACGCCACCCAGGGATCCCGTATTTTTGTTATTGTTGAGTTGAAACTACCTCCTTCTTTAAAGAGGAGCCAACACCAGTCTGTCTTCAAACAGTGAATCTTACTGATTGTATGTGTTTTAAAGTCTCCTCATCTTCCTACAGGAATCAAACTTTTACCATCCTTGCCTGAATAGTCCTACCATCCCTTAGTATTTCTGATCTACTTCTGCTCCACCATGATATCTTGTTCTTGAGCTCAGCTACGCCTTTTGGTTTTCTCTTATGTATCTAAGGCAGAAAGATGTCAATACATAAACTTCATTGTATTATTTTAACCAGAAGTCCCAATCCATCTTTAATTCTATATATCATATTTATAAAAAATGAGTCAGATTTGAACAAAGATAAACTCAAAATGGATGAAAGATCTAAATGTGAGACAAGGTTCCATCAAAATCCTAGAGGAGAACACAGGCAACACCCTTTTTGAACTCAGCCACAGTAACTTCTTGCAAGATACATCCACAAAGGCAAAAGAAACAAAAGCAAAAATGAACTATTGGGACTTCATCATAATAAGAAGCTTTTGCACAGCAAAGGATACAGTCAACAAAACTAAAAGACAACCTACAGAATGGGAGAAGATATTTGCAAATGATGTATCAGATAAAGGGCTAGTTTCCAAGATCTATAAAGAACTTATTATACTCAATACCAAAGAAACAAACAATCCAATCATGAAATGGGCAAAAGACATGAAGAGAAATCTCACAGAGGAAGACATAGACATGGCCAACATGCACATGAGAAAATGCTCTGCATCACTTGCCATCAGTTCACACAATCATAAAATTGCTATTATATTTAAATTAATTATGACTTACAATCTCAAAACTCAAGATTTTGGAAGTTTTCAGCTTTATTCAACTACTTGTAAAAATAAATTACAGTGTAGACAATGTCATCTTTTGAGAGGGAAGTAAAAAAATTACTTGGAAAGTTTTGGCAAGTTCAGGCAAATTCTACAGAACCTCTCTCTCCCTATTTTCCCTGTAGAACATCTCTTCATGTTTATTTTTTTTTATTTTTACTTTTTAAAGATTTTATTTATTTATTCATGAGAGACACAGAGAGAGAGAGAGAGAGAGAGAGAGAGAGAGAGAGAGATGCAGAGACACAGGCAGAGGGAGAAGCAGGCTCCATGCAGGGAGCCTGATGTGGGACTCGATCCTGGGTCTCCAGGACCAGGCCCTGAGCTGAAGGCGGCGCTAAACCGCTGAGCCACCCAGGCTGCCCATCTCTTCATGTTTAATAACCAAACTTCATAAAACATACTTCTCCTTAATGTAAGATACTGTGGCCAATATTTATATAGGAAAAGATCTAAATTTGTATATGTTGAAACTCAACTCACATTTTAAATAAAAGATTATCTAGAAAAGCTCTGAGTTACATTCCAAATATAATTCATAGATGGTCAGAATCACATATAAAAAAGTATGGTCGAGACGGCTGGGTGGCTTAGTCAGTTAAGTGTCTGCCTTCGGCTCAGATCATGATCCCAGGGTACTAGGACTGAGCCCCCCTCATTGGGCTTCCTACTTAGCAGGGAGTCTGCTTCTGCCTGCTGCTCCCCCTGCTTGTGCTCTCTTGCACTCTCAAAGAAATAAAATCTTAAAAAAAAAAAAAAAAGTAATGCCGAGTATGAAAATGTAGGCACAAGATAACGGCTTACATCATACTCATTGTGAGCCATTTTCTGACACTGTGTGCTTATCCTTTCCACAATCTTTCATATTTACTGAGTCCTTGTTTTGTCCAGTGTTGAACAACTCCCAAAATATTTAAGAAAATGTTGAAAGAAAACACTGAGGATGAGCAAACTGCAATTATAGTAACAACAAAAAAAGTTTACTGCATATAAAATAATTTGTTGCCCTTAGTTCTTATTTGTTTAAACATATAGTTTACTTACATGGAGGTGATTTTAAAGTGTCATTACATTTATGCAATAGTTTAGGGAATTTGGTCAAAGATGAATGCTGTGATTTTTTTCCCATTTAAAATAAAGGCAAATGGGCTCCCACTCAGTATTTTCACACACAGCATCTGATTTAAGAACAGATTACACTGACCTTAAATGGGAGATGGCTGTTTATGTTTAAAAAGAGGATCCTCATAAGTTTCTGTTGAGAATAGACTTTTAATTATATAATTAAATCATATGATAACTAACAAGGAAAAAGGTCTATATTTGGCCATTTTTTAGATTTTATTTATTTGAGAGAAGAGAGAAAAGACAGAGCCTGGGGGGCGGGGGCAGAAGGAGAGGGAGAAGCAGACTCCCCGCTGAGCAGGGAGCCCAACTCAGGGCTCAATGCCAGGATCCTGGGATCATAACCTGAGCCGAAGGCAGAAACAACCAACCGAAACCACCCAGGCACCCCTATATTTGACCATTTTTAACCTAAAAAGGTCAATTTCATATAGTTCAACTCAAGAGAATGTATATTTCACCCCAAATTTAGATGTCAGGATAATTTGCAAAACTATTAACTGCTAAATTAAAGAACATAAATATATAAAGTATCTTGAAAACATAATTTTTACTTCCTAGCCATTTTAGGTTTAGTGCATTTTAAGAAGTTATCTTTGCATCATTTAAGTCTCAACTTTTTCTTAAGTGAAATCAAAGAGAAAATTCAGATCTCAACTTTTAAATATATTAGTAAATATTAAGACAAATTATTTTTTGAAATGCTTAAAGAACACACACCTGAATATAAGCAACATTTTGCCCTAGTGAACAAAAATAACACAGATTCTATATATTTCAGGACTTTCTAAATCTTTTAAATTAAGGTGGTTACTTAAGATTGCTATAAAATATTGTATTTATTGAGCTGTCAAAAACAAGTCTTACATGTTGACAATTGGCTTTTGGTTTCTGAAAACAGGATCCTATTATATGTTTCTTAGTTCACAGCTGAATTCACAGCAGCTGTGAGGCTTAGAAACGCCAGCAACCAATTAGGCTGGCATAAACCTTGTCTAGCATATAAAGTATAATTTGGTTGCAAATGCATAAGACAACAGCCAAAATAAAAGAGCCAAGAATACTAATAAAATATCATTACAAGCATTTAAAAGAATGAATTTTAAAATGCTAACAAATCTATGTATTTTATTAAAGGGATATAGTGGTGGAACGTTAGGAAAAACATGAAAAAGCAATAATCAATTCTTTTCAGTCTCACTCCATTTTTTAAAAGGTTGCAGCTGTTCCTAGCATACCTAGGATTACAAACTCCATGTTTTTTCTAATTACTCTAATCATAGAGTTGAGGTATACATAAGCATACATGTGACAAATCTTCCCCACAAGTAAATATTATTTTTATCAGTTCCTCTTGAGCTGTTTCTATGAAATCTTCTTTCCAAACTTCTAAAATAATAAGATCTTAATCATACTTTCAAAACTGAAACATTCAAGAATAATATAACTAAAATGATCAGTGAAAATAAAACTTGAATTATAAGATTGTTTATTATAGCAATTTCCAAACCCTTTGAGGTTGTTAAAGTATGTTTTTGTTTAGTTTCATAAATTTAAAAATGACAGAAAGTAATACACTTATAAATATTAGCTAAAAATATTATTTAAAAATGTTTTCACTCGGTGTTATGCTATATGCTGGCAAATTGAATTCCAATAAAAAAATACAAAAAAAATTTTTACACAAACTATGAAAAAACTAGTCGTCACTGATCATTCACGTGTATACAGACATGTAACGAAAACTAATACAAAAATCTAGCTTATATGCTTATAATGCCAAAAAAAATTTAAAATACATAGTACTTTAGTGTCTCTCTTCTTCATAAAATTTCTAGTAACCTGCTCAATTTTCAACCAGAATACCACTGTATAATTTGATAGGCTCTTTTTTTCTTGACCTTTAAAAAAATGGTAATGAGGGGGGCACCAAGCTGGTCCAGTTAGTAAAACATACAACTCTTGATCTCAGAGTCATGAGTTAAAGCTCCAAGTCAGGTGTAGCGCTTACTTTAAAAAAAAAAAAAAAAAAAAAGAGTTATGAAATCTAGTTCTCTCCTTTTGTACCTTTGCAGAGACAAAGAGGACAAGCGATCATAAGTTTCTGTTCTCAGAATAAAGAAGTAAATACTATTCTAAATTATGAAATCACACATTTAGAACAAGCTTGGCAGAATAATGCTTCCAGAGGGTGAGTAAAATACATATGTTTACTCCAAATAGCTGGTAATAGATATTTGAAAGGAGCACTTTTCTTCCAACTCAGTTCCAACCTTCTAGAAGAGAATCCTGATAAATTATTGTAAAACACACTGACCTCAAAACTTTGGTGATTTCAATCATGTGATTGATGAAAATAACAAATCTCTCATTTTTCTGAAATTTGGTTTAAAATAGTGATTCCAGTTAAATCAATTGTACATTTAGTTCTAGGAACCAAGTGCCAGTGTAGAATGCAAATTCAACAATTTGAGTGGAATTTTCCGAGTCAAAGCAAGACATGTTATATTAGCTCTCATTGTCTTAGAGAAGTTTTACAGTTGTCTTTTAAAACAGGTATAATTCCTTTTTGTCAACTTACTAAAATTTAGACTATAAAAGGAATGCTCCATCAAGATCATGAAAAAAAAAATCCACCTCTTTACTATGTTTACAATATAATTTTCTGACAGTCGTATTGGAAAACGGGAAAATGGAGACTGCCAAAATGCTGCTTTAAAGTAGACTAGGGGTGCCTGGCTCAGTCGTTTAAAGCCTGGACTCTTGATTTCAGCTCAGATCATGATCTCAGGGTTGTAAGATCAAGCCCTGTGATGAGCTCCATGCTCATGCGGAGTCTGCTTTAGATTCTCTCTCTCCCTCTCCCTCTGTCCCCCATCCCCCCCACACACACGCTCTCTCTCTCTCTAAAATAAATATTTAAAAAAATAAAATAGACTAAATATGACAACCAAAGGACACTACTAAAAGCATTATTTAAAAAATAAAAAACATTGTTAACTATACAATATTCATACACCATTTATCTTGCCAACTACCTCAAAGCAGTTTATAATTTATTATTTATGTTCTCTCTCCAAAAGTAAATATCAATCTGTTCCTAGATACCCCTAACCAGTAAATGAGGACAGAAAAGAATGTGGTCATCTGTCAGAGATGATTACAGCAGATCCAGGAGAAGTCAAACTTTCAAACTCTGATATCCAGGTTTTGTTAGCTAAGCTAAGCAGTGATGAAAAGAATATTTAATGAGGACTATGTAAGCGTCACACCTTCTTCAATAGCTTTGCTGGAACAAGGAGCCATTAGAGAAGGACATAAATAATGCCTCAGCTGACACTGGTAACAGTGCTGTTGCTGTTTAGTAAACCCCTGGGGAATGTGACTTTGCCAAACATAGAGACCTTTTTGTTTTGCTTTATCACATTTTAAGATGTTACTGTTATAACTAAACTAAAAAGTTCTAGCATTTCTCTTCTTAGACTTTAACAGCACAAAGCTGGAATTTTAATACTAGAAGAAAAAATTGGAAAGGATACAGCTAAGAATTTTCTTTTTTTTTCTTTTTTTTTTTTTTTCACTTTTTAAAGAAATTTAATTCCTATACCTTAAAGGGGTGTATTCACTGAAACACTGGACAGAAAACTAGCCAAGTGCTTTCCCCCATTGTTCCTGTCATCACTGACAAAGTAAGCAAAGTCTCAGCTAAGAATTTTCATGAAGAAAATATGACTTAAAATACAGGTCAAATTTCATATTGTACACAAACTACAAATTTTCAGATTCTTACCTCATCTTTCCATTGTTTTGAAGAGGGATGTTAAAAATTAAATACTGCTCAGTTTCTCTGGGGTGACAGGAAAACGTCAGATCTTGGGGGTTTTTTGTGATGAATGAAGCACACTGTACACTAACAATCTGGGCAGATTAGTCATTTAGAAAAACCCATTGTGCAGCCTTTTAGGGAAGGTCCATTCTGAATTCGCACAGGCAGTAAGAAATATGCCATAAAGAAAATGCCATAAAATATGGCACGGCATGATGCCATTAAAAAGTATTAAATCACTGTAGTTTCCTGATATCATTTTCCATATTTGGGGTGAGAAGAAAAGATTAAAAGTTGTCTAAAAACACTAGTATAGGGAACACAAAAACAGAATTTCTTTAAAAATCTCCAAACCATAAAATTACATTTTAAAAACTTCATAAAGTTTATTAACTAAATAAATCTCAACACATTTTAATTAAAAATATATACATTCATATACACAGTCCCTTGGGTGATAGAATACCCAAAATGTATCTTTCCTCATTTATTTAGAATAAAAGATCTGCTATCTAGAATACCACATTTTTATAAGCGATGGAGTTAAAATAACACATTGCTGATAGTCCAAAGATTTGAAGAACTGCCTTTCACAGATGTTCAGCTGGATACATTAAGCAACACTATCTAATTGCTCCCTAGCTTAAATTCTTATTTCTCAAAAGGGAATTCTATACCAATACAGCTGTGCTATTTTGTGAACTTTTCATAGTGACACATAGATAACATCTTCTCTTATGCTTAAGCACTTTGTAACAGGAGATAGGGATCTTTTGGAATGCTTTCAACAATAGTAAACCAGGTAATGTGAACATTTATTGACAAAATTTAAACATAACTCACAAAACTGCCAAAAATATTATAAAATGTTCAGCTATTTCAATTGGTTTTCAGCTACCCTCCTAACCTTCATTAGGAAACTTAAGGCCTGAACTCCAGTGACTGAACACAATACTGTTTCATTGCAGATGTGTTAATGAGGACACCAAGACGACTGTTAACATCAAAATCTTTCAAAAAAAAAACCCTCTCACTGATAAAGCAATCTAAATATTCTACTGAGATGAATTTTACTGTGTATACTTACAAGAGAAACTTACTGCTGTCTATAGAAATAGTAATATATACCAACACTAATAAGAACAAATCCCTAGTATTCAAAAATCTAGCCTATCTCCTCTTCCTGTCTTCTAGGATAATGGGATGGAAAAGCTTCCCTGGAAACCTTAAAGAGTGTTATAAACACATAAGTGATTTTCAAAAACACATATTCTAAAAAAGCATTTTTTTTACCAAAAAAAAAAGAATATCGAAATTGTCTACCAAGCAAAGTAATGATACATTTAAACATTCAAAATCAAACTGCTACATAGATGAAATCTTCATTGGAAATGCTGAGTTTTTAGTCATACTAGTTAGTACAATGTCAAACCAGCCATCACTGAAAATCAATTAGTTTAACTTTAAAGAAGTCAAGAAGTCACATTCACTATACAAAAATGCATTCTTTCATGCATTATTCTATTGCTTGAGTAGGACTCCAAATTCAGAACATTTACCCCTAACTTCTTTGTGATGGACTGAATTGTGTCCCCCAGGCCTCCACAAATTGATATTGAAGTCCTAACCCCCACTGGGATGGTGTTTGGAGGTGAGACCTTTAAGAGGTAAAGAGGGTTAGATAAGTTCTTGAGAGTAAGGCCCTCGTGATGAGATTAGAGGCTTTCCAAGAAGGAGATGTTCTCTCTGCCAAGTGAGGACAAAACGAGGAGGAAGCCGCCTGCAAGATAGGAAGTAGGCTCTTATCAGGAACCCAATCAGCTGGCATCTTTATCTTGACTGAACTTTCCAGCCTCCAGAACTGTGAGAAATGTCTACTGTTTAAGTCACTCACTCTGTATTTTGTTGTAGCAGCCAGAACAGACTAAAACATTCTCTTTCAAAATGATAATGACCGTAATCAAGAAAAGGGTCATATATAAGGGGTCTATCCAACAAGAAAATCTAACAACTCTAAACATTTATGGCTCTAACTTGGAATCAGCCAAATAGAAAATTAGTAACAAAATTAAAGAAACTCACTGATAATAATACAATAATAGTAGAAGACTTCAGAGCCCCAGACAGCAATGGACAGATCTAAGCAGAATACCAACAAGGAAACAAGGGCTTTGAATGACACACTGGATCAGATGAACTTAACAGATATATTCAGAGCATTTCATCCTAAAGCAGCAGAATACATACTCTTTTCAGGTGCACATTGAACATGCTCCAAAATAGATCACATACTGGGTCACAAATCAGGTCTCAACCAGAAAAAAAAGACTGAGATCATACCATACATATTTATTTTCAGAGCACACAACACAATGAAACTTGAAGTCAACCACAAGAAGAAATTTGAAAGAACTACAAACACATGGAAGTCAAAATACTCCTATGAAAAAATGAATGGGTCAACCAGGAAATTAAAGAATTTTAAAAATCCTTGGAAGCAAATGAAAATGAAAACACAACACTTCAAAACCTTTGGGATGCAGCAAAGGCGGTCCTAAGAGGGAACTATATACCAATTCAAGCCTTCCTCAAGAAGCAAGAGAAGTCTCAAATATACAACCTAACCTTACACCTAAGGGAGCTGTAAAAAGAAAAGCAAATAAAGCCTAAGTCCATCAGGAGAAGAGATATAATAAATACTGGAGCAGAAATCAATGAAATAGAAACCAAAAGAACAGTAGAACAGATCAATAAAACTGGGAGCTGATTCTTTAAAAAAATAACCAAGATTGATAAACTTATAGCTAAACTTATCAAGAAGAGAAAGGACCCAAACAGATAAAATTATGAATGAAAGAAGAGAGATCACAACCAACACTGAAGAAATAGTTACAAGAGACTATTATGAGCAATTAAATGCCAACAAATTAGGCAATCTGGAAGAAATGGATACATTCCTAGGAACATATAAACTACCAAAACTGAAAAAGGAAGAAGTAGAAAACCTGAACAGACCCATAACCAGCAAAGAAATTGTATCAGCAATAAAAAAATCTCCCAAGGAACGAGAGTGTGGGGCAAGATGGCTTCCCAGGGGAATTCTACCAAACAGTTAAAGAACTAATACCTATTCTTTTGAAACTGTTCCAAAAAATAGAAATGGAAGGAAAACTTCCAAACTCATTTGAGGGGGCAAGCCACAACCTTGGTCCCAAAACTAGACAAAGACACCACTAAGAAGGAGAGTTACAGACCAGTATGACTAAAGAACATGGACGTAAAGTTCTCACCAAGATACTAGCTAATAGGCTCCAAGAGTACATTAAAAGGATTTTTCGGGGATCCCTGGGTGGCGCAGCGGTTTGGCACCTGCCTTTGGCCCAGGGCGCGATCCTGGAGACCCGGGATCGAATCCCACATCAGGCTCCCGGTGCATGGAGCCTGCTTCTCCCTCTGCCTGTGTCTCTGCCTCTCTCTCTCTCTCTCTGTGACTATCATAAATAAATAATAGATAGATAGATAGATAGATAGATAGATAGATAGATAGATAAATAAATAAATAAATAAATAAATAAATAAATAAATAAATAAATAAATAAGGATTTTTCACCACAACCAAGTGGGATTTATTCCTGGGCTGCAGGGGTGGTTCAATATCTACAAATCAATCAATGTGATATGCCACATTAATAAAAGAAAGAACAAGAACCATATGATCCTCTCAATAGATGCAGAAAAAGCATTTGACAAAACATAGCACCCTTTCTTGATAAAAAAACCTCCACCATGGATGGACAGAGGGAAAATACCTCAACATCACACGCAATATAACAAAGACACACAGCAATTACCATACTCAACAGGGAAAAATTGAGAGCTTTTCCACTAAGGTCAGGAACGTGACAGGGATGTCCAGTCTCACCACTGTTGCTCAACATAGTACTGGAATTTCTAGCCTCAGAAATCAGACAACAAAAAGAAATAAAAGGCATCCAAATCAGCAAAGAGGTCCAATTTTCACTCTTAGCAGACATGATACTTTATGTAGAAAACCTAAAAGACTGCACCCCAAAAATTGCTAGAACTCGAGTAATTCAGCCAGGTCACAGGATATAAAATCAACGCACAAACCTATTGCATTACTATACACTAACAATGAAGCAGCAGAAAGAGAAATCAAGGCATCAATCCCATTTATGATTGCACCAAAAATCGTAAGATACCAAAGAATAAACCTAACCAAAGAGGTAAAAGATCTCTATCTGTACTCTGAAAACTACTGAACACTGTGAAAGGAGTTGAGGAAGACATAAAGAAATGGAAAAACATTCCATGCTCACAGATTGGAGGAAGAAATATTGTTAAAATGTTTATGCTACTCAAAGCAATCAATACATCCAATGCAATCCCTACCAAAATAACAGCATTTTTCACAGAGCTGGAACAAAGAATTCTAAAATTTGCATGGAACCAGAAAAGACCCTGCATAGACAGAGGAATGCTGAAAAAGAAAACCAAAGCTGGAGACATCACAATTCTAGACATCAAGATATATTTCAAAGCTGTGATCATCAAGACAGTATGGTAAGACAAAAACATGCAGAAATCAGTGGAACAGAAGAGAGAACCCAGAAATGGACCCTCAACTCTATGGTCAATTAATCTTCAACAAGGCAGGAAAGATTATCCAATGAAAAAAAAAAAACCTCAATAAATGGTGCTGGGAAGACTGGAGAACCACATGTAAAAGAATGAAACTGGACAACTTTCTTAGACCATACACAAAAATAAATTCAAGATGGATGAAAGACCTAAATGTGAGACAGGAATCCATCCAAATCCTAGAGAACACAGGCAGCAACCTCACTTGACCTCGGCCCCAGCAAGTTCTTGCTAGACATGTCTCCAAAGACCAGGGAAACAAAAGCAAAAATGAACTACTGGGACTTCACTGGGATAAAAAACTTTTGCACAGCAAACAAAATAATCAACAAAACTAAAAGGCAACCAAGACGCCTGGGTGGCTCAGCAGCTGGGCTTCTGCCTTTGGCTCAGGGCGTGATCCCAGTCCTGGGATCGAGTCCCACATCGGGCTCCGTGCATGGAGCCTGCTTCTCCCTCTGCCTGTGTCTCTGCCCCTCTCTCTCTCTCTCTCTCTCTCTCTCTGTGTGTGTCTCATGAATAAATAAATAAAATCTTAAAAAAAAATACTTAAAAAAAAAAAAAAACTAAAAGGCAACCTGCAGAATGAAAGATATTCACAAATGATTTATAGATAAAGGGCTAGTATTCAATATCTATAAGGAACATATCAAACCCAACACCCCCCCCCAAAAAAAAAATCCAGTCAAGAAATGGGCAAAAGACATGAAAAGGCATTTCTCCAAAGAAGACATACAAGTGGCTAACAGACACATGAAAAATTGCTCCACATTGCTTGGCATCAGGGAAATACAAATCAAAACCACAATGAGATCCCACCTCACACTGGTCAGAATGGTTAAAATTAACTCACAAAACAGGTACCAGCAAGGATGCAGAGAGTGGGGAACCCTCTTACATTGCTGGTAGGAATGCAAGCTGGTACAGTCACTCTGAAAAAACAGTATGGAGGTTCCTCAAAAGTTAAAAATAGCACTACCCTATGACTCAATAATTTCACTACCAGCTATTTATCCAAAGGATACAAACATAGTGAGTTGAAGGGGACATGTACCCCAATCCCAATGTTTATACCAGCAATGTAGACAACAGCCAAACTATGGAAAGAACCCAGATGTCCATCCACAGATAAACGGATAAAGATGTGGTGTATATATATACACAATGGAATATTAGTCATCAAAAAGAATGAAATTTTGCCATTTGCAATGAAGTGGATGGAATGAGAGGGTATTATGCTAAGTGAAATAAGTCAATCAGAGAAAGAAATACCATATGATTTCACTCATGTGGAATTTAAGAAACAAAACAGATGAATATAGAGGAAGGGAAGGAAAAATAAGATAAAGACAGAAAAAAAAAAAAAAAAACAGAGACAGAGGCAAACCATAAGAGACTCTTAACTATAGGAAACAAATTGAGGTCGCTGGAGGGAAGGTAGATGGGGATATGAGGTAAATGGGTGATGAGCATTAAGGAGGGCACTTGATGTAATGAGCACTGGGTGTTATATGCAACTGGTGAATCACTAAATTCTACCCCCGAAACTAGTAATACACTATATGCTGACTAAATTGAAGTTACACAAGGAATTTTTTAAAAAGAAAGAAAAAGGGATATTAAGATAAGGCACATTCTGGGCTCTGTGCTAAATTCTCAATCCCTGATTGCAATGTCATTACTTCTCCCAGGAATTTGTTACTACAGTCTCTGTTCCACTCTATCCATGGAAGCCTACAATGATAGAGGCTCTGAGCCAAAAATATTTCTATTTTCAGTGCCCAATCAATGTGGATTAAGAAAATAGGTTATAACTACTTATAGGCCCTTTTACCACTAGGTTAAAATATAGAATAGCAAATTCCACATAGCAAATGTGGCTACAACAAAAGGTATGCAAAGAAAAATAAACCCACAGAAGCTCATTATGGAGATAGGTTAAAGTCAGAGGATTAGTTGGTTTTGTATAGATTAAGTTTGAGAGATCTATTGGGCATCTACTGGAGATATGGGATGTCCATGTATATAGTAAAAGGCGAAAGATTTATTCGATCTGAAGAGAAACCAGAGTATTGTCCATGGATATAGTATACTAAGATATACTAAGATGGTCCAGACTAAAGATAAAACCTTTAGAACTGTCAACTTATAGATCATGCATTCTCTATAGGGGTGATATTGAGCCTAAGAAGGCAAAAACTGGTTCTCTAAAAGTGGATATCTTAGATATTACAATACCCTGTGGCTCTCCGAAGGGCCATAGCACATTAATAGTTTATATGGTATTAAAATTTAATGTGAGGGTATGATAAGAGAAAAGAGTTTAAAACAGCTCTCTGGAGGAGGGCAATAATTAGAGGAGGTTTGGAAACCACGGATACAGTATTTAAGGCAATGAAAATAGATGTGATCACCAAGAAAATGTGCATGGAAGACCTCATCTTCAATGTACAAAAGTCAAGAAGATAATGGGATCCCAGCAAAAAAAGATGAAGCAGCTACACGAGGAAATCAAGAAAAATCAGGAACAGAGTTCTAGAAGGCAAATGAAGAAGGTATTTCAGGGAAAAGAGAGTGAATCAACAGTTAAAATACTATTAACATATCAAATAAAATAAGAGCAATACCTAAAAGACAAAGTGAGATCAAAGAGGCTTTGTGGGGTTTTTTGTTTTTTCAATAAGACAACTGAAATCAACAGCATTACAATGTTGATGACAGTGATTCTGGAGAGAAAATATTGATGCAATGCAAAGAATGGACTGAAGTGGTAACTTCAGCGGATTGGACCTAGTACGTAAGTGGAGATGAATGGCCTAAAATATGAACCAGAATAGTTTTTACCCATGGAAAAATAAGGAAGAGCTACAGGTGCAGCTGTCGGTACTTGGGCAGATGTGTAGATTTGCAGAAGCTCTTTTCTGAGCGCTTATATTCTGAGCAAATGGGCTAGAGATATAACTGCTCATTCAAAAAAAAGCAACCACATTTTAAATTGTGGTCAGTCAACTTAAGTACATTTTTCTCCTCTTCAATCAATTTCAGACAATCAGGAAAGGACGAGGAGGTTTAATATACACACACACACACACACACACATACATATACATATACTTATACGGAAGGAAGGACATGAGAAGAAACAATAAAAATCAGTAGAACTGTAAATCCTAGTGGTGCCCAAAGATTAGGGAAATCAGGATACTAGAAGGAATATGCTGGAAAGACAGAATGGTGACTGAAAAAGTGGAATGTGCCTGAAGCTTAGATTATGTAGATACTGCAGGAAAATGTAAGGACCTAGAAAGTGAGCTAAGGGCAAGGGCAGTGGAAGGATCACCTGTATATGAAGGTTGCAATTACCAAGAAATATGACAGGAATAAGACAGGAGACAGTAACAGTGAGTCAAGAGCAAAAATCTTCACAAATTAGGAAAGTTGGCAATGTCTGAGATTTCTATCTTGGGAAACCAGGTACATGGTGTTTCCATTAACCAAGATAAGGAATACTGTAAATACAGAAATATAGAAGGCAGCCCAAGTGGCTTAGCGGTTTAGTGCTGCCTTTAGCCAGGGGCCTGATCCTGGAGACCTGGGATGGAGGCCCATGTCAGGCTCCCTACATGGAGCCTGCTGCTCCCTCTGCCTGTGTCTCTGCCTCTGTGTGTGTGTCTCTCATGAATGAATAAATAAAATCTTTTTTAAGAAAAGAAAAAATATAGAGATAAAAGGCAATAGATTCCATTTTTTATGAGTTTCATTTGAAATATGGGCAGGTAATCCATGTGGAAGTACCTAAATGGAAGACCTGAGACTCAAGAGAAAGATAAAGTCTCAAGAAACATTTAAAAAGTATTTTTATTTTAAAAACTTTATTTTTTTTAATTTCTTTTTTTTAAAAGACTTTATTTATTCATGAGAGACACAGAGAGAGAGGCAGAGACACAGAGGGAGAAGCAGGCTCCATGCAGGGAGCCTGATGCGGGACTCAATCCTCGGACTCCAGGATCACTCCCTGGACTGAAGGCAGGCGCCAAACTGCTGAGCCACCCCACCCAGGTGTCCCATAAAAACTTTAAATATTAGGAAAAATTACAAACATATACAATATATTATAAACACCAAATGCCTTTCATTCAGTTTCCTAAATGTTTAATACAAGGCCAGTCCTATTGCCCTTCCTCCCACAAAATGGATTATTTCGAAGCAAATCTCAGATATCAATCATCCATATTTACTGCAATATGTAGAGATTACATTTTATGGGTTTTTCACACTCTGTTTAAAAAAAAAAAAAAAAAAAAAAAAAAATCCCGGGCAGCCCAGGTGGCTCAGCGGGTTAGCGCCGCCTTCAGCCCAGGGCGTGATCCTGAAGACCCGGGATCAAGTGCCACATCAGGCTCCCTGCATGGAGCCTGCTTCTCCCTCTCCCTGTGTCTCCGTCTTTGTCTCTGTCTCTATCGTGTCTCTTATGAATAAATAAAATCTTAAAAAAAAATCCCTTCTAGGGCACCTGGGTGGCTGAGCGTTGTGAGACCCATCACACTGGGCTCTATGATGGAATCTGCTTGAGAAATTCTTTCCCTCCTCCTCTTGTGCTCCCACATGAGCATGCACTCACTGTCTCTCTCTCTCTCTCAAATAAATAAATCTTAAAATACAATCCCTTCTAATGCATTTATTTTTCTTCTTTTCACAGATGTTTTAGTACAACAGAAAGGGTTTTCAATCAAATGAAAACCATGCCACGGATCTGTTTTAAAGTAATGAACGAAATAAATAAATTAATTAATTAAGTAAGTAAGTAAGTAAGTAAGTAATGAAGGAGGGCAGCCCTGGTGGTTCAGCGGTTTAGCGCCACCTTCAGCTTGGGGTGTGATCCTGGAGACGCAGGATCGAGTCCCACGTCAGGCTCCCTGCGTGGAGCCTGCTTCTCCCTCTGCCTGTATCTCTGCCTCTCTCTCTCTATGTCTCTATGAATAAGTAAATAAAATCTTTTTATAAAAAGATTTTAAAGATAATATTAATATATTAATAAAGATAATATTAATATTTTAATAATATTAAGAAAACTTTATTGAGATAGAATTCAAATAATATACAATTCACCTATTTAAAGTATAAAATTTAATAGTATATTCACAGATACTTGCAATCACCAATTTTGCAATATTTTAATCACCTCAGAAAGACACTTCATATTCTTTAGCCATCACTTTTCCTCCAATATCTTCCTCCCCAACATAAGCAATCACTACTTTGTCTCTAGAGATTTGCCTATTCTACACGTTTCATATAAATGAATTTAGGTAACGTGGTCTTTTGCACTACTTTCACTAAGCATGTTTTCAATATTGTAATATCCCATCACATGAATAAACTACAATCAGTTTATTCATCAGCTGATGGACACTGGGGGTCTCCACTTTTTTGACTAATACAAATAACG